>NC_081572.1:7601266-7654876 GCF_022355385.1 Mustela nigripes | reverse complement strand
TGAGGCAGAAATACAGTGAGAGGCTCTAAGAGGCAGAAGGAAACCAGGAGAACCCCGTTCTCTTGCTGCGTGGTATTCCTGTAGGCTGAGGCAGAAATACAGTGAGAGGCTCTAAGAGGCAGAAGGAAACCAGGAGAACCCCGTTCTCTTGCTGCATGGTATTCCTGTAGGCTGGTTACCAGCCAGAGGAAGATGACCTTTTCTAAAAAATTGTGAAGTGCTGCTATAGGCAGAGTTGTGTGCCCCTCCAATTCCTACGTTGAAGCCTTAACCCTTGTACCCCAGAATGTCACTGGATTTGGAGACAGGATCTTTCAAAAGTAGGCGGAAAGGAGTTCATCTGGCCCCTAATCCACCTGACTGGTAAGGAGAGGTAAGGACACTGCAGCACAGAGGGGAGACCGCGTGAGGTCCCAGGGAGAAAACAGCCATCTACAAAGCAAGAAGAGGGACCTCCAAGGAAACCAATCCAGCTGCCACCTCAGGCGCCCAGCCTCCGGAACGTGGGGTGGGGGGGTAGGTTCTGCTGTTTAAGTCACCCAGTCTATGGGCCTTCGTTATGGCAGCCTGAAGACTGCCATAAGTCTGCCTCTAAGCCCAGGCCTTGTGAAAATGCACACACCCCAAATGACTGCCCAGCTTAGGAAAAGGCACACAGACAAGAAAAGTGCTACTTGAGCATTCAGTATTAGCTGACATATGATACTCTCCAGAAGCACAGGGATCCATAAGATGTATGCACCTAGGGATGTTTCCAGGAGGGGGGGCATGCGAACGGTCGTCCCACCCACGCAGAGTCCTGGCTCCTCACTGTGACTTCCTCCTTCAACATCCTCGATGCCCAAGCGCTCCTGCTGATTCTTTTCATTGAACACTTTGCCCTTTGTCCTTCTGCAAAATATCTTCCTATTTCCCTGTATGAAGATGTGGCGTATTTTAATAGCCCCAGTGCTGTGGCCGTGGGTTAGCAGGTGTGGCTCATTCCCAACCTTTGAATGAAGAAACCCAGCTTGCAGGCCTTGGTCCAGAAGGGAGGTGGCAGTGCCTACCTTCCCAGCCCCAGACAACTCGCAATTAGGCCAGGAGAAGACCTGCAAGTGTCCCCTCACCAACCAGTTATGTGGAGGTGGGGGGGAGTGAGGATAGTCTAATTGCTAAAACCACATGCTAAGATACTAGATTTACATTAAAAGCCGTGAAGTTGTTCTTTCATCTTTAGAGGTCTTACTGATCAAAAGTCAAAGTCACCAAGAAACTTCTCGGAACAAACCTAAACATGTGATTTTAGAGACCTGATTACAAAGAAACATTCAGAATTTCTCCTAGGAGCTATCTCTGACTCTTGACAGATTTCAGTTAACTAAATTTGACTCCACTGGGGACAGAAGGAGCATCTTCTTCAAGGAAGACTCAAAAAGTCAGAAGATATGGAAGAAGAAAGAAGTGGCTGTCACAGGAGCTTGGAAGCGGTTTAAGTAAGTCCTCTCTGCTTTGCTAGGATTAAGTTACTGCCAAGGAGTTTCAGTGCCAAAGAAATCTGGCAGCTGGGAGTGGAACACAAGTGGATGGGCTTACAGAGAGAACAGGCAGCTGTCTTGCAAGAAGGGATTTCTCCCTGCACGGTGCCTTCCCCAGGTACCCCCGTATCTGTCGAAAAAGAGAATCCTCCAAAGATCAACCAGCATGAAAATCTACCTCCTAGGTTCATTACCCAGCTAGAGAAGCTGTCTGCAGTTAAAATGCAAATGCACGAGCAGGAGTAAAACACTGTGGATTGTTGAATACCTCAGTGTTTAGCAGCTGTATCCAATCTTTTCCCAGCGGTGCCTAAGAGAGGATGTTTAACTGGGAAAACAGGGGAGAGCCCAAGGTTCACAGGGGACAGTAGGATACCTGGAGGCGAAAAGAGGGCGTCCTGAGGAAGGACAAAGGCATGGGAGAACAGCTGGATTCGGTTCTGGCTCTGGACAGGCAAGCCCCCCGGGGTGCTAATCTGGGCGTCGGGCATGTGGGAACCTTGAGTGGGAAGAGGCAAAGCCTCTCCCCCAAGCTCAGTTCTGTCTCCACAGGAGGATATGACCCAGCAAGTCAGTGGCATAACCAAGAAGGAATCTAAGATGTTAGACTAAGATAACAGCAAACCCATGCTGCCAATGGACTGGTGATGGCCGCCCACGCAGACCTAAAGCCCACCCAACACTAGGTCTGTGCTGGTTTCATTTTGCAAAACGTGGCTTCTAATGGGCCAGAGTATCTAGTGAAAATTATTCCTGCTGGGCAAGTTCTCCTATTACAAAAGAACAGGACATTATGGAAAAATCTATTTCTAACTAGAGATCCTTAAAGCTTATGCTTTCCTGACTCAATCCCCTATTCACTTACCCCTTTGACAAGGTTTGGAAAGGTTTATGGAAAATAAACGGGTGCCACTTTGTAACGAAATAATTCCCCAAATTAAACCTACCACTTTCTCTACTGGAAAATGAGGTTACTCCTGTTCCTTCCACAGATACACAGAATTATGATTCTCCATCTGCCAAGCTAATGGGTCAATGGACAACAAACAAACAAACAAACAAACAAAAAACCAACCTCATTCTTGAAGAAGAGTTTCAACATCCTCCCTCAGAACAAACAACAGATTGAAATGGGCAGTTAACAATGAGTAAAAGAATGGACTGATTCACTTTTTACTACCCTTCTTTAACCTAGCGGGAGTGCCAGTAAAAAAATAAAAATAAAAATCCAACTGGGCAGCTGAATGGGGAAAGCTGAGGGAAAAAAAACCAAAAAACAAAAAAACAAAAAATCCCCAAGATCTAGATGACCATCAGGGTCAAGGAGCCATTAGAAGTGTGATGGATGGTATAGACCTTTGGCTTCTAAAAACACACTATTTTGCATAAAATGTCAAGAGATACATGAACCTTTTGGTTAGCATTCATGGACCCTAGATGTATAGAACTTCTGGCCTAATTTTTGGAACTTACTCAACTTTTCTGCCCACAGGGAGGTACCTATAAAAAGGTTCTCTGCCACATTCTTTATAAAAGCCTAAGACTGGAAACAACCTATAGCGCCACCAAGAGGGGACAAAGTAAGTAAGATCATGGCCAGTAGCAAGAATGGGAAGGTGTTTTCACCGAAAAAACCCAAGGGAAGAAACACCGGGCCAAGCATGACCGGAAAACCATATTCTTTCTGAAAGGTCACACAAAGGACTAGAAACGGCGTGCGTGCCTGAGATGGAAGCCTGGACCATAAAGGGCTCGAAGTTGGGAGAAAAATTACTTTTCTATTTTGAATCCATGTGATTCCTTTTTTAATTAAAAGAAAACTAGTTGGCGAAAGATAAAGAAGTAGCCGAATCAAGAGACAGAGAGACTGATGGTTTTCAAAGAACTTCTGGTCTAGCAAAGTCCCCAAAGATCCCAGCCTTGAGAACAGCTGATACCATAACACATTTGGCACCAAGACAGAAATAGGAAAGTATCTCCCGAACGCTGTCCCCAGCCCGGTGGGGCTGCTGCCGCCGCTCAGAGCAGTCAAACCTTCTCTCCCACAGTGCGGCTTTTCTGGCTTTTCCTCCTGCTGAAGCAATTATGAAACATTATAACAGCAGCGCCAATATTATTTTTTAAAGGCCGATGTTATTCACTAAATACCCATCAAACCGATCTCCGTGCTCCATTGACAGCCCGCTGCGGGGAAACCCAGAGAGCATAAATAATGCATCTTTGGGCTCGATTGCTGGCGGGTCAGCAAATGGCCCTTCTCCGCTCTGGAGCCTTCCATTGCCTGATGCCCACAGGTGTGTCCAGGTGAGCAGAAGAGTGACCTTCTGGAGATAGCTGGGCGCCCTCAGGCTCGGCAAACCACCTCCATGCTCTCAGGGGCACATCTGACAAGTTAGCAACGGCAAGGGAGGGCAGCCCGGTCACCAGTTCTGACTAGGTGTGTGTCCTCAGCAGAGGACAGGTCATCTCCCTCCCACACAGCCCCCCACTTTCCCCCTCTACCCTGGGTTGCAAAGAAGATCCGAGAGTCCCGGGAGGCGTTCCTACAGGGCCAACTCCCTCTGGCCCTACGTTCTCCTGGCTGCACTGGACAAGGCTATCCAAGGGAGCGCGACTGTTTACCTTTTTTGACTAACAGGCTCTGAACCTCCCCGCTATAGCCTTGAAAAAAAAAAAAAAACTGGGGGGTTGGAATAAAATCTGGCCAACCTTTTCATCCAAGAGAAGGCTCAGAATCAGAACTTTTATAAAGGCTTCAGAGAGGTACACAGGAGTGCCAGCTAGTAAGGGCTGACAGAAGTCTTCTGCCTCTGTGTTCCCACGGTTCGGCATGACAAATAGCAAGTTTTCCTGGAGGACAGGGCTCCATCCTGGTCTCTGGATAGTTCCTGATTCTCCAGTAGAAGGGGAACAGCAGAAAACACCTACGTCGCTCTGATTCAAATATGAATGGCATGTGTGCTTGGGGGCGGGGGCAGAATGTTCGCGCTAACCCTCCCATACGGGGAGCCCATGTTAGATGAGTCTGCACCTCCTGACTACGTCCCACCGGGGAAGTCGTAAGAGGCATGAGGATCAACCCAAGCGGGGAAGATATTCGAGGTCCACATGGATGATTCATGCCGGACACAGTCGGAACACAGTTCGGCGAGAACCGGCATCACTGTGACTTTGGTGCACTGACTCCCCCTGAGGTCTAGAGATCGCCTTGGTTTACACGTGGCAAAAAGATCAAATTCAAATCCCAGCATGGAAACGTGAAAGGGCTCTCCTCCTGTGAACACTAACGCGAAGACAATGCCCGTACACCCGTCTGTCTCTCCCCGATTCATCAAGACAGAACCCTGTGCCGGAGAGGAGCCACCCGTTCTCGACAGCTTTTCAGTGGTTTTAGCCCCAAGTCTGCAGTCTATAGAGGAAGTGGGGGGGCGCGGGGGGCATATATGTCACAGCCTTGGACTTCAGTAAATTCAAAGGGAAAGAAAGGCATCTACCTCTCCTCATGCTAACTGGTTCTTCCATTAGCCAAATGCCCTGAACGAGCGTGATGATGAGACGAGCAGGGGAGGTCTTGCCCCAACGCTGGAAAACCATGTGCCCCTTCCCAGGGTACCCTCCACCCCTTGTCAGTGGGACACGGCCTGGCTGCCACCATTTCCCAGCTGTGTCAAAAAGAGGAAAGTCGTGTGGATGGAAAGGAGCCTTCAGGGTCTGTTAGACAGGGGGAGACCCAAATCAGCCCCGTCCCAGCAGAGGGGTCCCACTTGGCCTGGCTGGGAAGGCAAAGAGAAGGCCCTGTGAGCTCCTGCAGGTGGTCTGGAGAGCAACAGGGAAGGAAGACACGGGGCCAGTTACCGGCCCGGCCCTGTGCCACAGTAGGGTAAGTCGCATGTCTGGAAAGGACAGAACATGGGCCCCTTCCCCTGTTCTTCCTCTGCCGCCACGCCGGAGCCTCGGCTGCCTGACCCAGCCCAGGGTCTGCAGGGAGCTTGCCTGAAAGGAGCCCAGCTCTACCTATCCGGATGGAAAGTTCACTCTCAGGGAAGAGCAGCCGGGGACCCTCAGTGTCAGACTTCTTCAGCGACGCGGGGGTGAAGTTCAGTGCCAGGGCCGTCGGGGGATCTTCTGCTGCACCCTGAAACAAGAAGCAGTGCCGTCACTGTAACACCCCACCACCTTCGCTCCCCAGACCCCTCCAGCTCAGAGCCGCCCGGGCAGCCGGCCAGTCTGTCCCAAAAGTGCTGGGGCTCCTCACAAGGAAGACGACGAGCTTTCTGGTTGTAGAGCTTCTGGGGTGACAAAAGCCCTGGGATCTGAGGACCGTTCGATGCTGATCCTAAAAATGGGAAGAACACATCCTGGGAAAGGAAGGGGGGCAGTCCACGCTGCATCACCGCAGGGCAAAGGCACAAGGAACTCAGCTCCAAAACCGTCCCAAGAAGGCTACATGGCAGGTTCTCTTGGATGGTGGCCTTGCTACATATAGGAACAAGGTCAAGGTTTTTAGGAACTGACCACCTTCACGGTTCTCATGAGATCCAAAGGAGACACGATCCAAACAAAAGCACCTGCAAAGAAGGAAACAGTGCCCGTCGAGGGGACCCAACATATTCGGAGTGAAGTCCCGACGGACCTTAAGACAGCCATGTCACCTTTGTGCTTTGTCTGTCACTCCTTAATGCGACGGTCTCTACATTAATGAGGCAAAATCTTGATTTTCATCTCCATGTTTATGTGACTAAGACTTACAGACTGCCAACTTTGCGGCTCCTTGGTGAACAAGACAAAGTCACAGCTTCTCGTGAAGCCTACGTTCCAATAGGAACAGATAAATGAGACCATAATGGGACCGAGCTTCTCTTCGAAAGGCATCCGCGGAAACCTCTCGGACTCTGCTAATGGGTCACAGAGGCACAGGATCCTGACGGGGTTGAGGAAGATGGGTAAGCAGCCCTGAGAGGGCTTTCTCCAAACATGCTGATGTTGATCACTGAGGGAAGGTGAGTAGAATCACCTCCATGGGCAAACAAAACAAAACAAACAAAAAACTAAAACCAACCACCAAGATATTTTTTAAAATCCAGGCAAAAATAATTTCAAAACAGAAGTTTCCACTTAAAATATGTGTCTCGGGCGCCTAGGTGGTGGCTCAGTGGGTTAAGCCTCTGCCATCGGCTCAGGTCATGATCTCAGGGTCCTGGGATCGAGCCCCGCATCAGGCTCTCTGCTCGGCGGGGAGCCTGCTTCCCACCCTCCGCCCCATTCTCTGCCTGCTTCTCTGCCTACTTGTGATCTCTGTCTGTCAAATAAATAAAGAAAATCTTAAAAAAAATAAAAAATAAAATATGTGTCTCTAATATAGGAGAGGAGAAGACTGATGATCCAATCACTGAAATGCACCCAGGTATAAGCAACTACTAAAAGTCTCGGTTAAACTGTTTTCCAGAAGGAACCTCATCAAAGTTATACCTGGGTGTGTGTTACACAGACACACAGACACACACACACACACACACACACACAGGCACACGTGTCTCCTTGTTTTCCAGTGTCCCTGGGGATCAGGAGTCGAAAGAGAATCTAATAATTCAGATATTTAAGTTCATTATTTCTTTCCAATGACACGTTGAAAACAAAGACATAAGCCCTTCCTCCCACATCATCCCATTTGTCCAACCCATCGACATTGTCCTGGTCATTTTATTGGGCGACATCGTCCATAAGGCATTTGAAATAAGGGTGGTGACACCTCACAGAACCCTGTTGTAAATGAGGGGAAAAAAAAAGAAAAGCCTCGTGGCTCTGTCTGAGCTTCTCTTGTTCTGGTCCTCGGGCCCCTTCACAGAGTTCCAGGGGCGGCAGGATGTCCCCTGCTCTGTCCCTGGGAGGAGCACCAAGAGAGGCAGCCTGTCACACCGTATCACAGTCAAGGCTGGCACTACAGATGGACGGAATCGTGGGGACAGAAGGGACTTTGAGAGGGCCAGTCTCTCCCCCTGAAGAAACCCCCTCTCGGCACCCCCGGGTGACAGCTGGTGTCTGCGCTGGGCCATGGGCCACCGAGTCACGGCTCTGTGTTTGTGTGCTTTACTTGTTTCTAATTCTCTGCCGCGCACTGACATCGGAGGAATTACTGCAGCAATAAAAGGCATGTTTCACCGCGAGAATGTGTCAGCTGATTTTCCTTCCTTTGTCTTCCTTCGTAAGGGGATTTTTTTATAATGTGATTGATGCATCACTGGGGAAAGGATAGGGAAAGAGGACCACTTCCTTACAGCAGAATCATCACACCATTTACATGCCTGACGTTGCTTACTTGGCCCATTCAGCAAGGTGTGGCTTGGGGGGACCTGGTTTTACCTGAGAACAGTGGTTTTCAGCCTGGGTGATTCTGACGCCCAAGGGACACTGGCAATGAGCACGTTTTTGTGCAGGGAGCAGGGGAGAGGAATATTGGCTTCTAATGGGCAGAAGCTAGGGGAGCTGCTAAGCATCCTAACTGCACGGGACAGGACCCCCCCCCCCAACAAAATGACGCAGCCAGAGGTCACCAAGACAAGGCTGAGGGAGCACTGCTTTTGAATGATTTAGGATGGTCAGGGCCCCGAAGCTCCCTATGTTGCTGGTAACACTAGAAACTCACAGGCCCTCTTTTTTACTGTGAAGGTCAGAATTTTGCCACTTTTTCTAGGAAGCCTGCCTCCCTTCGTGGATCTGGAAAATTCTTAGGAAGCAACCACCGAGTCCCAGAACCACGCCAGGTTCTGGCAAAACGAGGTCAGCCAAGTCCTTGTGAATCTTGAGTTCTCCTTCCAGAGACAGAGGATAAAGTAACAATAAATGGAAAACAGAGTGCCGGGAACTGATAAAACAAGAAGATGTCGCAGTCCCAACCAGACAGCCCGGCCACGCGCCCAGGGTTCCGGCGTCAGGAGAGGCCCTGTTCCCGCACCTGGCAGGTGCACTAGCTGGCCGGGAAATGTTAAGGATGGAGCGCTCCCCTCCACGGAGGATGCTGAAGGTGGCCTCTCTGGGGTTTGAGCAAAGTCCCTGGGAGTCAGGGAAGAAGCCACACTGATTTCTGCAGACCATGTTTCCGGCAAGGCCTAGCAAGGCAAACGTCCCCCCCGCCCAGCCATCTCCTTTCTCCATTTTATGCCACCTCCAACTCACTTAGAAGCTGTCCATCTAAAGAACCAAGATGCCCTTCAGTGGACGAATGGATAAGGAAGATGTGGTCCATATACACCAATGGAGTATCATGCCTCCAACAGAAAGGACGAATACCCAACTTTTGTAGCAACATGGACGGGACTGGAAGAGATTATGCTGAGTGAAATAAGTCAAGCACAGAGAGTCAATTATCATCTGGTTTCACTTATTTGTGGAGCATAACAAATAGCATGGAGGATATGGGGAGATGGAGAGGAGAAGGGAGTTGGGGGAAATTGGAAGGGGAGGTGAACCATGAGAGACTATGGACTCTGAAAAACAATCTGAGGGTTTTGAAGGGGCGGGGGGGGGGGTAGGAGCTTGGGGTACCAGGTGGTGGGTATTAAGCATGGAGCACTAGGTGTGGTGCATAAACAATGAATACTGTTACGCTGAAAAGAAATAAAAAATAAAAATTAAACGAAAAAAAAGAAGCTGTCCATCTAAAAGCTAGACAAGGACCGGGCACACCCACAGAGTGAAGCCAAGGATTGCTTCCACACCCCATGCCTGGCGACACTCCCCACGCCTCTCGGAGTCCAGACAGCGGCCAGCCTCCTAGCACTCCTTCCAGACTCCCTTCTGGGATTCTCCATGTCGCCCACCCTCTCCACTCAACCGCGGATGGGGACAACAGAAATAGAAACGCATCCCTCGAAATTTCAAGGAATGGCCCCCGTGGGAGATGCCAGTGCTGCTTTGGTGGTTCGATGTAATGCCCATGAACGTAGAGTCAGGAAGCTCCTACAGGGCTGACCCCACCCCTCGCTCCCTGGGGGCTGGGCTGCTCCCGGAGCACGCAGACTGCCCGTGGAGGGGGCGGCGATGCCCTAAACACAGCCTTGGCCTGTGCACCAGTGACCAAGAGCCTGGGGAGAAATTCCTTCTCTACATCCTCCTCTTGCTTTGCTGACGACGGCACAGCCCTCTCGACGGGTTATCACCGCCTTACAGGTCTGGGGCTTTTCTGTTCTTCTGTACCTTCTGCAAAGCTTTTCCAGTCGTGCTTCCCACTCCATCCCTGCCCGCCCTGCGAGGACAGCAGGGCGAGGCCTTCCAGAGCAGACATCTGAGTAACGCAAGCTGCTCCCGACTCCCCACCACAGCCCTGAGAGCCGGCTGGGCTGCCCGTCGGCCCGGGATGGGTCTGGCAGGTTCCCTTGGGCTCCTGGATTGCTGGTCACCAAATGCCAAGGTGCCAGATACACAGGCTCCTTCCCAAAGTACAAGTCTTGATTTTCTTCCGCACCACCCCTCCCCCCAAGTCCTCCTCCGGCCCTTCTCCCCCATCCCCGCCCACCCCTCCAAATCCAGCGTGGTCCCCAAAGCAGGGAGGCAGCTGCCGGGAGGCACCAGGCAGCACCACCCAGGGCCACGGAACTTGAGATTGCGGTCTTCTTGCGACAGAATTATTATTAATTGTTATTATTATTAATGGCTCAGAGCAAGTGTCTGGTTCAGAACAAACACAGCCATTTCCACCCACTCTGGAAAGGCTGTGCAAAGGGGCAGGAGCTGGAGAATAATTAACACTTTCCAGAAGCCAAAGAGAAGGAATGGGGAGGAAAGGAAAGAAGGAAGAAAGAGAATGGGGGAGGGAGGGGGGAGGAAAGCAGCCCCCAGGATGTCTTACATGGAAACAGAAGGCTCCAGAAAATAATACCGTTTATCTCCGCTAAGAAATACAGTCTGGGGGCGCCTGGGTGGCTCAGTGGGTTAAGACTCTGCCTTCTACTCAGGTCATGATCTCGGGGTCCTGGGATCAAGCCCCACATCAGGCTCTCTGTCCGGCAGGGGCCCTGCTTCCTCCTCTCTCTCTCTCTCTCTCTCTGCCTGCCTCTCTGCCTACTTGTGATCTCTCTTTGTCAAATAAATAAAATCTTTAAAAAAAAAAAAGACAGTCCGGGTGCCGCTCATCGGGGTTTGCCGTCCTGGGCACCAGGGGGAGAAGCTGCCCGCGGAAGCTTCTAGAGCCCCAGAGAAATGAGTCCCACAAGGAAAAGCCTAGAGCACAGCCAGGGGGTTGAAGCCATGCAGAGATGAAGAAGTCTGTAAGGGCAAAGGGAAGCCCATTGCCGAAGCACAATGGACATGGGCCCCTAGGAGCCAACACACTGCGGGCCCCAAAACTCTGCAAGAAGTTCAAGGCCATTTGCTCCAAGTCCCAATGGCCAGCTTCCATGTGTTCACCTGCCTCTGGCTCTTCTCCCAGTGGGACATCTAATTGCTGTGAATAACCTCCAGGGCAGGGCAGAGAAGACCACCCTCAGCCACTCATAGGCACGCTGCCTGCCAAGTTCATTCAGGCTGGGGGTGCTCTGGGATGACTCTGAGCTCCCCCGACCCCACAGAGGGCGGGTTCTTTAACTGGGGTGGACCAGCAGGTCAGAGTTCTCTCATGAGGGGTGAAGGCAAAGGTCAGAGGATGACGTGGGGCCCCTGCCAGCCCCCTAGCCAAAGCTAAAGCGAGGCCACGATACACCCCGGTGCAGAAGGGAACGAGGGTCTGAGCAGGGCTGCAGCCCCTCCCGTGGGGACGCGGGCCAAGCTGATGCTACGGAAGGTGCCTGGAGCCCACGTGGGCTGAGCCTCCCCCTCCGCCCAGCCTCTGCCTCCCGTCATCCCCACTTCACCCAGACACACAAGGTGACATTAAATAATTGATGCTGTTTTTATTACCGGGAAATTGCAATAATAATGACACTCGTAACACAATCTTAAATTATTCCACATAATGGAAAAAAAATTAAATGTCGCCCCTGATCACTAGCCAGAATAGGGATGACACTTACATAATAGATGACCTTCTCTCCCAGTGAGCCCGGCAGCAGCCTGCTGCCCAGAGCCTGGCTGGCCTGAGGTGACAAGTGGCTGGCCTCAAAGCAACAGGGACACAGAGCAGTGTCACCGAGGGTACAATCCTGCCTCAGGCTCTTTCAGGCAGGACGCTGCCATTTTTCTGACCTCAGTCTCCCTATGTGTTCAGGGATCCTGGTTCATAACCAGGAGCCTTACAGACAAGGAAAATCACAGCTCCAAGAACTTGGTCCCCTACCTGGTTTACCCTGTCTGAGGACACTAGGAATGCACCTCTAACTCAGCCTATGTTCCCTCTCTCCATGGCAACAGCAATGGCCAGCAACGCAGGTTTTCAAGCTTCTAAGTGCTCAATGCTGGATACTTCTAAAATCTGGGCTAAAGAACACTGAGCTCCCTTCTCCAGGAAGCCTTCCTGGATGGGCCCGGCCTCATCTGGATTAGAAATGCTTCCCTCTCTGTGCTCCCCAGACATCCCAACCATGCTCCTGTCACAGCATTTACCAAACAGCACACAGTAACTTCCGGGCGTCCTTGGCCACCCCAAAACCATGGGATCCTCAAAGCAGGAGCCATGCCTTCTTGCTCCCCTGTCAGGCTCAGTACTATGCCCATGTTCACTAACCCCATTAATTGCCAGAATGAATGATACACCCAAACCTCCACAATGAGAGGGGAAATGTTGCAGAACATACAACACAAAGACCCAGGTGACCACAAAACGGTTAGGCCTTGAGAAAGAAGGAAAGAGGGATCCATGCAGAATGAGAAAGCAAAGCCATCGCAGTAATCAAGGCTGTCTAGCTAAGGGCAAGAAGTAGGGCTTCCCACCCACGCGTGCTTCTGCCCCTCTGATAATGACAATGTGCAACCCTCAACATCACCCCTGAGACCACGTGAGGATGGGGAGTCCCCTACCCTGTGACCTGCTGCCCAACGGCTCCATGTCCACACCCCTTCCTGGCAGGAAAGTTCAGAGTGGGACAGCGCAGCTCGCTCCCCTCAAAGGTAAGACCTCCCTACTCTGAAGCCCATGACCCCTCCAAGGTCACATCTTCCCCCTTCCTGCCCACGTCCTCCATGACCTTGGCCTGGAGCTTCACAATGGCAGAAGTTAATTACGGACTTATAGCTATATTTAAGCTACGTAAGTCTGCTATCACTCAGACTATCTTTTTAGGGACAAAACCTTCTCCTATTTCTGATGCCAAATTACTATTCATAATCAAGCCTATTTAATCACATAAAACTGATTTTAAGGCACATGGCTCTGCAAAGATACAGCTCTCTGAGAGCCTGCAAAGACAGCCCTCCCACAGCCGGCCCAGGTAAGTGGCTCCATGCCACGCCTGTGTTCCAAAGAGTCAAGTCTGCTAGCGTGGCTGACAGAGAGATGGGGGTTGGCAAAGTTTTCCAAACTATTCTCTGCTTTCTGATAACTTGAAATATAACTTTTCCTTGAAACAAAAATACAAATCTAAAGAAATGCAGGTACCTACATATAACGAGGTCTCACCTTCCTAACCCTCAAGGATTACCATCACTTTTAGCCTACTTCTCAGCCTCACTCTGGAGTTCATTAAAATACACCCTTATGATCCACACTGAGCCTTTTCTGGTTTCCCTCCAGCTGGGCTTTCTCAGGCAACTCTTTCTTACCTACATTCTCCTTTGAAAAGATATCAGATCCCTCCAGAAATCTGCAAAAGGACAAGATTTCTCTTCCCAGAAAAAAAAGATTGATAAATGCATGTGCATCAGATGGTCATTGCTAGGTAACAGAACGCCTCAGAACTTAGTAGCTTAAAGCAATGGTTATTAATACCCCTGTGTCTCCAGTCAATGGGGCACTGCTGCCCATCTGCTGTCTGGGCTCAGTCAAGGTTGCCTGGACCCCTGGCTCGCCCAGGGGCTGGATGGTCCAGGATGGCACATGCGTCTGGCGGTGCACACGCTGCTGGCCAGGAGTTGCCTGACTCTTGGCTGGGACACAGGATTCTTCTCTATGTGACCTGTCATTCTCCAACGGATGACACTGGGCTTATTTGTACAGTGAATTCAGGGTTTCAGGGCCAGCAAGATAGGGCAGCATCCAATGTCAAGTGCTGTTCAAGTCTCTGCCAGGATCACATCTGCTACCCTCCCGTTGACCGCAGGCAAGCCAGCGAGCACTGAAGGCATGGATAGGTCAACCACACATCTTGTTGGGAGGTTCGGATGTCATGTTGCCAGAGCACAGAGGACAACAGAGGAAGGATCTGTGCCTGTTTTTGCGATCTACAACAGCATATATGCACAGGCACATAAAATGTTACACCGAACATTTGGGGCCCACAAACCACACGCGGTCTCCCACGGATCTAGCCTGTAGACAGCGGCTCCTGATTAAACTTGCAAATTCAGTCTCATTTCCCCAAAACAGTGCTTCTCTGAGGGGGGACCCTAGGACATATTCTCAGAGATCTGAAGGTTTTATATAAAATTTTTTTAGTTTTATATTTTCACTTCAATGATAATCTATAGAAAAGAAAGAATACTGACAATTTGAATCACCAAGGTGAGCCATTTATGACCAAATCCTACTGCTCGATCTCAGGGCCTTTGTTTGCATTCATCTTTACACTGAGTTGGTCCGAGCTAATTGCTAAGCACAGATTCAAGAGAGAGGTTATGTGTTTGAGCCAAGCTCAGACCTAATGACCTCATGGAGCCTTGCACAGATGATCGAGGGTTCCAAGTAGTTCCAGGAGAGCAGCTGGAGAGCTGACTCTATCTAGCAGCTTTCACTAGACACATGTGCCAGAACCAGTGTTAGAGAAAGCAACTCTGTCTGCAGAAAACCTCTTGTCACTCTGTGCTCAGCATCAAACGTGCCCTCTTATGATACCATATGCGATTCTCCGTACCTTCTTCTGATGTAGACTGACAGGCAGCTTCACCACCTCCACGACGGGCTGAACTTCCCCACCACTAAGATTCCTATGCTCAAATCCTAACCCCCAGCACCCCATAATGAGACTCTATTTGAAGATAAGATCTTTAAAGAGGTAATTAAATCAAAATGCAGTTGTTGGGATGGGATATAATCTAATCTGACTGGTGTTCTTATAAGAGCAGGACATCTGACACAGACACGCATGCAGAGAAGGCAATCTGAAGACACAGAAACAAAATGGTGGGCGACATGCCAAGGAGAGAGGCTTGAAATGGATCTTTCCTTCAGGGCCCTCAGATGGAACCAACCTTGCCAACCTTGATCTTGGACTTACAGCTTCCAGAACTAGGGCAATAAATTTCTACTGTTGAAGCTATCCAGTCTGTGGTACTTTGTAATGGCAGTCCAAGCTGATGGATGTAATCCACCCACCCACCCACCCCCATTTTACGTTTGAGGAAACTAAATCATAAAAGTTAATGACTCAGCTAACATCACGCCATTAGTCAGAGGCACAAGCAGGATTTGAACCCAGAACTACTGATTCCAAATCTCTCTACTCCTCCTCCTACCAGGGTGTGGCCAAGCAGGAATGTATTAAGGCAACTCAAGAAAGGACCCCATAGATAGTGACCCAAGGAGGGTGTGCGGGAACATGCACACACTGGGCACAAAGTCTTATGCTGTTACGTTCGGCGAGGAGAGTTGTCTGAGCACAGTGTTCACAAGGAGCGATCGGTGTGGCGGTCTCTCCAGGCCTGGCACATCCCCCCGAGATATAGAATCATGACCTTTAACATCTCAGCCCACACATAACAGTGAACACTCACTTCACGAGCACAGCTAGATGGAAACTAGAGCAAGGTTCTGTGGGGTAACGGCCCAACGTCATAACTGGGTCTCCAGGCAACAAGAGAAGAACCTAGAAATCTTATTCCTGGTAAAGATGCCCTAAAATGGAAAGCAAGATACAGAGATCGGTCATCAGAAGGGAGAGAGGTGCTCTCGGTGCGAAGCTGGGGGCACTGACCTATCCATGCAGCGAATCAGAGACATAAGCATCACCTCCAACAGAGGAGGAGAGAAGCAGCATGGCTGGGAATCAACACAGCGTCAGTGTTTGTGTCCTGAGCCACTTGGGCACAGTATGGCTTCCCCTGCAGCCCACCAGGTAGCGGCCTGGAAGTACAGCGGTGGTGGGGACAGGGTGGTTGGGTCCCCCCGGCCCCCAGGAGCGGAGGCCTTCCAGCACCGTCACCACCCCTCACACTGCCAGTCCACATCTCCACTGTCAGTCCCTCAGCCTCCCGCCCCTACTTAGCAGCACTGGTCCCCAGGAGACCTTGACCACCAGGGTCTGAAGCCTCAAACCATTGCTGAAAACAGTCTGTCTGCCTCCCCATGATTGTGTCTCTGAGGCTGAGACACACAACTTCCTAACAGGGCTGTGACCAGGGCTTGGGGCCCAGAGAAAGCCAGCTGGGAAAGGTGGAATCAGGGTCCTCTTAGTGACTCAAAGAATGGAAATGGCATTCAAACCACTTCAAAAGAGAAGCTCTGCCTTTGAAGAACAGACTTGATTTTTTTTTTTTTTTAGATGGGGCTTTATGCAAGGCTTCACTCTGCTCAGAGCAGAATTAATTATTCAACGTTATCTGGGCCTGATGCACACTTGGCAGCTGAACGCCAACCTAAACTGCCTGCATCTACAGAATGATTTTCTGCTTCCTGCCTTGGGGAGGTAGAGACCCACACCTTCCCCTTTCTCTCTTCCCTAAGCCTAAATTCCAAAGCACATGCCCCAAGGGAGACACAGGGCCTGCTTGCCAGAGGTTACCACTGCTGCACAAAATCCTGCCTGGTCGGGGGTGGGGCTGTGAGCATCCGTCATTTCCTATCTTGGTTGCCACAGGTCAAGAATCCAGGAGTAAGTTAAACTGGGTCCTTGGCTCAGGGTGTCCTCAGGCTGAAATCAAAGCCTCAATCTCATCTGAGGCTCGGGGCCCGTTTCCAAGGGCACTGGTCATTGGCAGAATTCGGTTTCGGGTAGGTGATCCCAGGGTTCTGGGATCAAGTCCCGCATTAGGATCCCTGTTCCGCTGGAGGCTGCTTCTCCCTCTCCCTCTGCTTGTGCTCTCTCTCTCAAATAAATAAAATCTTTTAAAACATAAATAAATAATGAATCCAGCTTGCACGATATTCATGTTTACACTAACTAGCTGTAAAGTATGACTTTTAGTCTTTTTTTGGTCTTTTTTTTGGTGGAGGAAGGGGCCCATGAAAGTCCAAAGGTAAGCCAGGTATGGTGCCTCTTTGGGGTACCCAATGGTTCTCCTTGCACAGCTCCACAGGGATTAAAAAAGGGCAAAAAAGCTTGTGGGGGCAAGGGGAGCCAGTCCAGCTTGTGGTCCTAAAATGCCGACCTTTGGACTAAGTGACAAACCAGGATAGTCCCCGGGCAGCTGTAGGACAGTGCTGGTATGCTAATTAGTGTGAGGGGAAGGAATCAGCCTCAAGTTATGAACACAGGGCTATAAGGCCATGTTGGGTACTAGCATGGGCCACTTGGTTTAGTCAGAGTCTCCGGTTGTCAGAGTCCCTGGCTAGGCGGGACTCCTAATTCCCATCAACTACCTCACAGCTGGGAGCCAAAGGCCTCCAGGGGTAGGTAAGGATATTACTGAAGCAATTAAAATCCTTCTCAAACACCAGAAAACGAGCATAAAGCTATTCATTACTAACAATGTCAGTAAGACCATTATCCTATTAAAAATCCCATTAAAAAGGAAAAGGAAGAAGAAACTGTGTTGCTCCACGCTAACTCAAGTTAAGTATTAGTGCGAAATACCTGGGCAGTAGGATGAAGAGGGTGCAGAAATGCCAACAAGACGGGGGGAAAGTTAGTATCAAGATAAAAGCATAAGGGAGAGGCTTCCTGGGTGGAGAGGAAGGCAGGACGGACCACCACGGGCAGCTGCAGGGACAGGCAGGGTCAAGGCCACCCCAAGAGCCACAAAGCCTGAACAGGAAGAAAGCTCTGCTGAGACCATACTTGAAGTCTTGCTTGTAAAACAAGGGGCTTTGGCGCAGACCATGATGAAGGCCTGTTCTACTCCCAACCTTCGATAAATCCACAACTGTCTAATTCCAGACGACGGCATCTGCTGCCTCCAAGGGAGAATCCCACCAGTCACACCACCCCAGAACTTTCCCAGCCACTTCCGCGGTGCATCGGAGCAAAAGCCCTTGGCGGCTGCAAGGTGGGGCGCCAGCCCAGCTGGGTCGGGGGACGAGCCCGCCAGGTGACAAGACGAACAGAGGGCAATAATGGAGTGACTCTAGACCCTAAGGGGCATCAAGGGGACAGGGTCTGCCACCACTAGTGGCAGAGGGTTTCAGGGCTATCTTTCCTCAGGCAGAGGATCCTCACGGGGTATCGCACGCAGAGGGCTCCCAAGAGAAGATGGCCCGGCTCTCCTGAGCGAGGATTCCCTGGATTTCAAGGCCAAGGAAAAAGCCCACACAAGCTAACCCGACTAGCTTTCAGGCATGGGCTCGTCTCCCACAAGGACTGTCTGTGGCCACAGCTCCCTCCACACCCCACACAGAAGCTGAGAAGATACCCACAGCTGGAAGACAGGCAGGTTTGGAAGGTGGTGGTATTTTCAGTTCATGGATCTGCTACAGTGAGAAACCACACCTTTTATGATGAGACAGCACCCTGCTGAGACGAATCTGCATACAAGAATGTGTTATGCGTGTGTCCCTGTTGTGTGGGCTCTAACAGAGAAAACCCGGTGGCCGTCTGCAACTGGCCTCCAACACCAGAGTCCCCTCTCAGTGGGGAGACTAGGGCTGCCGTGTCTGCAGGTACCCTGGAGGGCGTAGGCCAATTGAAGAGAGAAAAAGCACAGGAGTCTCCTCCCAAATGAGAAAAACAATCCATCTTGGAAAGCTCCAACCGTCAGGGCAGACAGCCTTTGCAAAAACATGCAAACTTGTCAGAGGCCAAAAGGGACTGATGGCTTTCCTGTAGCACGTCTGCGCAGGTGGGACAATACGGGAGGGATTCCCACTGAACACCTCCCGAGCGGATGCAGGAGGCCAGCAAGTCAGCCTCGGCTTAACCGGAGGGCTGGCTGGAGAGACAGTCCTTGTCAGGATGGCGCCATCAAGGAGAGAGGTTAATATGCGGGTTAACTGTGTCGTGGCCCCTAGACTAAGGAGGGTGCTTTCCTCGGCCGTATCTGTTCCTTTCCACCCTCCATAGCTGCTGTTTCTCCGGGAAGCAACTCCTAGCATTCAGACCCCTCTCCCTACTCGCACCCTCCTCTCCCAGCATCATCTCTCCTCCGACCCGGAACAGCACCCTGCATGCCTCGTGGGCACAAGGAGACAAGATTAATGTGTTCCTCCGGGGGCCTGGAAAGCCAAGTTTGGATGTGGCAGCAGGAGCAAACACCGATCTGGAAAATTAGCTGTTGCCCCCAAAATCCCAGGAGCTAAAGGGGGCAAGCAGGAAGGAAGGTGTCTGTTATTGAATTAAGAGAGGCGTCTCCACGAAGGTAAATACAGGAAAGAGTATGGGCGGATTCACAGCAAACCAGCTGCTTGACATTGTCTCTTTTTCCTACTATTTCTAAGACCAGGACATTTGTGTGGAGGGACCTAGGTGAGGCTCAGAAGGGCTGCTGACAGTGCTTAAGGTCACACCGAGAGAAATGACTAAAGCACAGGTGCATCCCTCAGCCACCTGACTGCCACCCACCTGCCTAAGGGACCAGGTGGGTGGGGCATCTGACGTCAACAGCAGCCCTGCCTACCGCACACACCTGCACCAGCTGCTCACACCTACGTCTGCGAAGTTGGTACCTGAGCCCTCCGCACCAGGTGAGCGAGGCCACATGGGAAAATGTGAGAGCTATACTTCAGGACACAACCAGTCTCAGCCCTGGATTATTCCACCTCCCAAAGAGTTAACTAAAAGGAAAAAAAAATGTTATTTGTTGTGGGGAGCACGGTGCACTGACTTCCCAAGCCACTTAGAGCTTTTCTGGCCCCTAAGCAGCTCCCTGCAGGAGCAGGGATTGAATCCAGAGACCTCGACTCCGCCACCTGAAATGCACAGCTCATGGGTCTGCTCGGGGAGCCAGTGCCAGGGAAGGGGAGGTGGCAAAGTCCTGGGGACTCTTCCCATGCCTGGGACACATTCCCCCAGTTACAGAGCCATGCTATGGGCAGGAAGCAGGACCACAGGGAAGTTCTGGGGTTAGATCCCTTGAGAAAACAGCACCAGGGAAGGATGGCCAAACCAGCTGGTTCCAAGGAGAACACAACTGAACTAGTTTCAGCTGGCCGCCAGGATCCAACCTCACAGGGGAGGGCTTCGCAGGGAGGGCTCTAACTTCTTAGAGGGTCCAGTGTGGGAGAGGAACACATGGGGGGGGGGTACAGCAGATATGAGCCATGGCAACTGTCCCCTAAAATAACACCCTGGGACAAACAACAGGCCAGCTCCAGAACACCAGCCAGGGGACCGTAAGCATGAACAATATGCCACGTATGTTCTCACAGGCTCTCTTCCCCCATCTCTTGCCCTCCCTCTCCCTGTGCATGTGTGTGTGTCCTCCTCTCTCTCTCTCTCTCTCTCTCTCTCACACACACACACACACACACACACTATATTTCCTATGGGTATTTTCAGGACTCCCGTAAATACGCAGGAAAAACTATCCAGAAGGAGACACACCAGACTCATCTCCCAGGTTTCTGTGGAAAAGAAAACCCTGAGAACAGCTGGTGATGGAAGACAAGGATGTCGCTCTTTAATATTTTATAAATATCGTGAAGCCCAGAGGGCATATGTGACACCCAGAGTTCAATGTCGCAGAGTATCACAGCCTCTCGCATATTCTCCCCAAGCCTGGTGTTCCAGCCGCCAGGGCTCCTCTTCACAAAACGGACTCATCCTGCCAGAGTCTGGGGATTGGTGCCCAGGGAGAAAGAGGACAGGGGCGCCCAGCTCTACCAGCCAGGGCTTCCCAGCACCCACAGAAAGTCCCAAAAGCCCCAAACCATTTGTCTTTACGCTGGCAACAGTTAAAAAGCCAGCTTTTAAAAAATTAAGACAAATCACGGGGCACCTGGTTGGCTCAATGGGTTAAGCCTCTGCCTTCAGCTCAGGTCATGATCTCAGGGTCCTGGGATCGAGCCCCGAATCGGGCTCTCTGCTCAACAGGGAGCCTGCCTCCCCTCCTCTCTTTGTCTGCCTCTTTGCCTACTTGTGATCTCTGTCTGTCAAATAAATATATAAAATCTAAAAAAAAAAAAATAAATAAGACAAATCAGCACTCCATAAGTCAGGGTCCTTTGTGGGGTTAGAGAAAAGATGCCAACAACTTATCCTCTCTCTACCCCACACCCCAACTTCTCCCCTGCAAAAAATAAGCAAATAAATAGTTCCTCTTAGCCAGGAACCCACAAGCTAAGCCCAAGATTGCAACTTTCTGCTTCTCGCGGCTACAAGTTCTCACCGTTGCACTGGCAGTACTGTTTATCTGGGCTGGGAAACATGAGCCCGGTACAGGTGACAAGCCGTTCTTCAGAAGCTGTGCGTTCAGGAATCAGCCACACCACACTAACAGGGTTTCCCCTTTAAGCCCGAAACAAAGAGAATCCTGAGTGTCTGTGCTGAACTGCCAGAGAGGCAGAGAAAAGAAGGCGCTAATAACAGCAAATATATAACAGCCCTATCAACTTAATATCTACATGAAAAAACAAGCTTTGACATCTTGCTGAGGGCAAAACTTATCGAAGAGAATTAAGTCCACTGTAATATACCAGGATTTTCCCCGAAGGCTCCCATTTATGCCTATTAAAAAGGAGATTGAAGGATTAGCTAAGAGAACAGCAATCCAAGGGGGCCTGTGTCGAAGGACTGTGAGTCCTGGGGTCACGTTGGGCTTCTAACCTCTCCAGGAGGTGAGAGGAAGGCTCCCCCACAAAAGCAAAGCAGAGAACCAGTATAAAGTCATTTTTCTCCTTGAAAGGACTCCTGCAGGCTCACCTCACCCAACAGGCTCTCCCCTGTGCTTCCCTGTCCACGCCACCCCCATGGGGCTCAGGACTCAGTGTCCCTGGCCATCTCTCCAGTGTTCGGGACACTGGATGACAGCCAGCAGTGCCTCCCCAGTGCTATTGAATGGGATCACCAAGACGCTGAGTTTCCTGCCTCTGAATCAGCCAGACTTCTTATTTCTCAAATTTCATGCTTTTCCACCAGCGTCTGCTTACCAAAGCATGAGGCAGGAAGAAAGAGAAGGTAAGGTCACAGAGTGATGGTGACCGCTCCCTCACTATGACCCTCTCTTAGGACAGTTTTGAGCGTGGTGGTGAACCTGAGTTAAAATAAGACTTTCCAGGGATGTCTGGGGGGCTCAGTGTGTTAAGCCTCTGCCTTCGGCTCAGGTCATGATCCCAGGATTCTGGGATCGAGCCCCGCATCGGGCTCTCTGCTCAGCAAGGAGCCTGCTTCCTCCTCTCTGCCTACTTGTGATCTCTCTCTGTTAAATAAAATCTTTTTAAACAATTATTTTTTTAAAAAAATGAGACTTTCAGTAGCCAGTTACCCTAGAGTCTGCTTATAGACATCATCAAGGTTTGTATTCACCATGGAACATGTGCACACAAACACACACACGCGCGCACACACACACACATTCAGTTCCCCTCCATCTCTGAAAATCAGGTTATTTCTCAGGTGGCCAGAAATCAGCTTGGGTTGACAGTGCAACTCTATCTCCCACAGGAAATGGCAGGACACCCCCAATTCTCAGGAAAACCTCACCCCTTATTCCCAAACCCCTCCCGATGGAGAAGGTGTTCTCTCCTATCATCTACCCAGATGGAGAGCAGGCATCAAAATCACTTGAGTGAGACCACCATCAGCCCTTGCGGTCAGTAGCTCTGCAACGAAGTTTGCCGCCGTCTTGAGTGGAGTGACACGAACAAATGGGATCAGTCCTGAGCAGCTCCCTTTCAGCCAGGGAAGGGGCAGAGCACCAGGAGCGCACCTGTGGGACAAACTCTTCCTTCCCCAGAAGGACAGCCCACCCTGGGAGGGCTACAGTCAGGAGCCCAAGGCGCCCCCAACCCAAAGTATAACAGGGCACATGGAGACCTAAACTGAAGGGTGTGTGCTATGGGGAATCCTGTGAATCGTATAATTCTGATGAATCACAGACCTGTACCTGTATTTAATACATTAATACATTTAATGCATTAAATGTTAATAAAAATAGGGCGCCTGGATGGCTCAGTGGGTTAAGCCTCTGCCTTCGTTCGGCTCAGGGCTCAGGTCATGATCTCAGGGTCCTGGGATCGAGTCCTGCATCGGGCTCTCTGCTCCGCAGGGAGCCTGCTTCCTCCCTCTCTCTCTCTGCCTTTCTGCCTCCTTGTGATCTCTGTCAAATAAATAAATAAAATATTTTTTAAATGTTAATAAAAATAAATTAATTAAAATAAAATATTGTATTATATTTGGGGCCAAAAAAAAGTGGGGGGAGGTGGTGGAGGGGACCTCCAATGCAGCCACGTGGGTAAAGATTTTATCTAACAAAGCCCCTATGGTTTGCAAAAAGGGGCTGAAATCCCGACTTTAGGTCAAGTGTCCAAGTGCAAGTTCTGCTTCCAACCTGCTCAGACGTGAGCTTCTCTATGGAATGAGAATGAAAACATTTATGTAACAAGTTTTGCAGGACACCCGGCATGTACTAAGCACTCCATTAATATCATTAATATTAGCTCATTATCACATGGAGTAGTGTGACTGCGGCTGTCTTCGCAGTGGAAACCACAGGGAAAGCGGAAAGAAAAGGGACTCAGTGCCGTCAGTCAGGCTCCCACCACGGAAGAGAAAAAGACATTGCCCGGTGGTCAGCACCACTTTCTCCCTTCATGGTGGATGCCGACTATTGTGGCCTGCCGCGTTAGGAAAGTGCAGGAGAGCATCAGCGGACAGAAGGAGGCGGGGGAGGGTGCAGAGTCGGGCCAGATTTGGGCACTAAGATATAGACAGCCGCCTCCCCCTCCCCAACCCTTCCATTTGATAGAGTCTCTCTGTAGTGTCCCCATCCAACCATAAGCCTAATATTTACCCAGCGAAAGCAGCGCTTGTGTACGTTGCCATCTAAAATCCAATAAGTATGGAGACAGAAAAGAGGCCGCCTGCTCATGAGGCATGAGGGCAAACAGAGCCAGCTCTTTAAAGAGCCATCCAGCTAATCAATACCCCTCGCCCGCTTCCATTCAGGGCTCCTGGGCCCTCGGAGACTTAATAATTATTTTCCATTGTTACCTCCCTCAGAGAAGCTTAAAAAGAAAAGGTCGCTGTTTCTAAGTTCGTTCTCCTCTATTTGCCAACAACGGTTTATTTCCTGGGGTCCGTGAGGCTCCCTTCCCAGACTGCAGCAACCAAAGTCAGTCCACACAGGGCCTTGACTTTGGAGACAGAATGTGGTTCTATGCAAGGAAAGCACTCTAATCATTACGCCCGGTTGCCTGGGCTCCTGCTCCCCACTTTCTCTGCTAGGGTCAGATTTTGGGCAAAACTCCTGTTGGACATTCTTTTTCTTTGTCCAGAACTCAAAAGACAAAGAGCCAACTCTGTGAGAAGTCAGGCAAGACGGAGGAGAATGCTGTGGGTTTCTAGATGCCTCGACCTGCTCCTTCAACCTCGCTCCTTTCTCTCAAGCGACCACACAGGTTGCCAGTTGAGCCCTTGTAGCCACCATGGGTACCTCTAAACCTCCTTCTGCTTGTCCTTTTTTTGAAGGAATTTGAACTAACAGTAAAATAGAAAAATGACAAGCCTTCTTTTCCTTGCAAAAAGTCAGTTCAAATAACTAGTTAGGACTAAGTTTGATTAGAAGAAACAGCAAATCCAGGGGTGCCTGGGTGGCTCAGTCAGTTAAGCGTCGGACTCTTGATTTTGGTTCGGGTCATGATCTCAGGGTTGTGGGATCGAGCCCCATATTGGGCTCTGCACTCAGGGCAGAGTCTACTTGAGATTCTCTCCTCTGTCTCTCCCCCAGCTCATGCTCCCACTTTCTCTCCCAAATAAATAAAAACTTGAAGAGGAAGAGGAGGAGGAGGAGAAGGAGTTATTGCAATAACTTAAACACGTAAAGCGTTCTTTGTCACACTCAGCAAGAAGGCTTAGAGTCAACAGTGAAGCTGGTTCCACGGACCCAAGACTGCCTGGAGGAACCAGGCTCCTTCTGGGTGACTGCCCTGTCGCCCATAGCCATGCAGGCTGCATCCCCCAGTGCTGGGTCCTGTTGTCCCACAGGAGGAGAGAGGAGAAGATGAGAAGGAAAGCCGCCCCCTAAAGACTTCCACCAGTCCCATCCTCTGGGTCTAGCCACAGAGGAAGCCAGCAGATTGAGGCTTTCCAGTTGGGCACATCACAAAGTCAAACAAAACTAGAGTTCTGTTAGAAAGGAAGGTCGGGTATGTGGATATTTGGCAGGGAACCCATTCAGCTGCTGTAACAAAAATAGAAAGTTGGCAGTGGCCGAAGGACAAGAGACTATTTCTTAGGAAAAGGTCCTGGCAGTCAATCTAGGGCAGGTCCGGACAATAGGACAGGTACAAGCAAGGACTCAGGCTTGGAGGGGATGAGAGGGAAAAAATCAAAATCTTTGTATTGTTATAAAGTTAGCTCGCTTTTTCATGATTCAATTTATTATTATTATTTAGACCTCTCATCTCCCCTGAAAGGATCTCAAGGAACTTTCCTGAGTCCCCAGACCACACTTGGAGAACTACCACCGTGTTAAGGTCACAGCAACCTAGTAAATGAATGGATGGTAACTTAGCTCCTGGAGTCTAACATTCACCTCCCATCCCAGTTTTCCATTTAAAGATCTTTTATTAGGTAGTAATTGACATGTCAGAGGAAGTAGGAGTCATCTGTTGGCAACCACTGTTCAGGAAAGTACACAGGGGAAGTGGGGATAAGGTGCTGATCTGTAGTTAGGCAAGCAAGTTTTTCCGTTAGGCTCCTGGATCACACATTTCAACGACTCCTGGGCCAGGCGTGGTAGGCAGAATTTCTAAAACGGCCCCCAAAGATGTCCTGCCCTAAACACCAGAACCTAAAACTAAGACAAGCACTCGGTCCCATGACTATGGTAGGTTGATATGGATCAATTGTCCTTAGGAAGGGAAATGACCTGAGGGGCCTCCTCTAGTCCCAGGAGCCCTCCAAAGCAGAGAGTTTTCTGGGGTGATGTCAGAGAGACTCAAAGGTCAGAAGGAGCTGATGACCACTGCTGGTTTGAAGATGGGAGGCCATGTGGGGAGGAACTTGAGTGGCCTTAAGGAACTGAGAGCAGTCCTTGGCCAACGGCCCTCAAGAGAATGGAGGGACCTCACTCTGCGGCTTTCAGGAATGGTGAATCTGGAAGAGCACTCTAGACTCCAGATGAGAACAGTGCTGGCCGCCATCTTGATTTTAGCTTGTGAGTCCCATGCAGGGAACCCAACCACCATGTTGGCCCAGACATAGACCTCCAGAACTTTGAGCTAACAAACGGTGCTGTTAAAAGCCACCAAGTTTGTGATCATTTGTTATATGGCAAGATAAAGCTACCATACCAAGGCAAGGAAAGAGGTGTGGCCCCAGGGCCTAATCTCTGTGAACGAGACCCGTCTTGCACATCACTGAGGCAGTAGGAGAGGGCTCCTCTGCCTTGGTTAGGTGAACCAGCTGCAAAAGCATCAGAGCATGGGAAGAGACAAAGAGCAGCTCCCCACAGTGTCCAGAGAAAAGGACTCCGGCAGATGTGTGGAAAATAACCACGAGGCCATGGCCCCTTATGTAATAGACACAAAATAAAGAGCCGTCATAGAAACCTACGCAACCACAGTGAGTTTGGGAACACGAGAGTCACATTAGTGGTAATAGCCAAAGGGCAACAGCTCCCCAAGTGAATGAATGCTTTCATTCAATAAAGCAATACACTGAGACGCCCTGGAAAACGCCATCAGCCGGCCAGCTGCCTTGGGGAGTACAGGTGCCCAGGAGTTAGGCTCCACGAGCAGCTGCTCCCAGGGGCCTCTGCAACCCGCAAAACTGTGGGAACAAGAACCAGCCATGAGTCACGGGGCCACCAGAGAAATGCGACAGAGGGTCGGTCCCCAGGGTGCTCCATCATGGCTGGTTTCCTGGCTGGGATGGCGGCTGGGAGGCTTCCAGGCCCTTCTGCAGCCTGTGGCATAGACAAAACCACAGAGAAACCCCAGGAGCTCCTCACTTCCTGAGTCCAGGCCCCCCTCTGTAAACCCCAGGAACAGCAATTATCTTCCGTGCACCTGGGGCTTTCCTTCTTTCCTTCCTTCATCAGAGACTCACTGAATAGTTACCGACATCAGTCCCTCTGCTGGGGGCTGATGGTTGGGCTGAGAGGGAGTTTGACAGGTGTCTGTCCTCAAGGAACCTATACCCGAGTGGGGAGGACAGACAGTAAAGATGTAAAAAAGCAAACACACAAGGTAAAGACTGGATAATGAAAGATAATGGCAGGTTCTAGAAAGGAAGGAACGCTGCGGGGGCAGGGGGTGCGGAGAGGGGATGACGCTTGCTGGGAGGCAGGTGCAGAGCCCCCAGAGGCCTAAATCAGAGGGAAGGAGCAGCGGGCACAGAGGTCTGGTGGTGGGACGGGGCATGGTGAGCTCGAGGAGCACAGGGGCGCCGGCTGAGCTGGAACAGGTTGGGGGGGCACGTGTGAGATGGTGCGGGGCACATAGGCAGGAGCCATGGCTGCGGAACGACATCTGTCCTTGGTTTTAAGTGCAAAGGAAAGTTGTCAGAGGGCTCAAGGCAGGCAGTGGCAGGGCGGAGGGGGGTGGGTACTGGGGCCAGAACACCAACCAGTCCACGTGTGTTCAAGTGTGGAGAACGACTGGACAGGGCTGAGGGCCATGGAAGCAGGGAGACCTGTAGGAAGGCGCCTACAGAGGGACTCCCAGGAAAGAGCCGATGACGGGTTCGGATATTGGCAGCGGAGGTGGAAAGGACTGCGTGGATCCGGCAGCCCTTTTGGGAGTGGAGCCAGCAGCACCTGTGTGTGAGGCTGAGATGAAAGGGCGGGTCACCTTTACTCACTGCGTGCCGATCCTGGACAAGGGGCTGCTCGCTGCCCTGGGACACAAGGTTCTTGCCCTCAGATGGGGGACCATCTCACCGGACACATGGCAAATAAAGATAAAAGACAGAGGCATGCGCTTGTGGCCAAACAGGTGAGGCTGAGAATTCACACGGGGGCAGTGCTGAGAGACAGGTGTGAGCTCGGAGAGCGTGGCAGGTGCGGAAGCTTCATCCGTCCTCCTGGCTCTTGAGAAGCAAAGAAGAGACTGGAGAACATTCCAAGCAAGGGGACTGGGAAGCAATGGACGTATCCAATGCTGTGCATTATTCTAGAATGATCTGCCTTCTCCCTATTCAGCTGATGCAGAGAGGCTCTTGGATAGGGCTCAGTCGCTCGCCCACCTCCAACACTGGACCTACCCCGTGCTTAAACCAGGTGGCGAGCCGGGACACTAAGACCTCAGACCAACCATCTGGCAGATTCCAAACCCAAGTTGCAGCCCACAGAATGGGGAGGCCAAGCAGCAGGCCCGCTTCCTGTGACCCGCTCCCCAGCACCTGGATCTCCGAAAGCGTTCAAAGTGAGAACGTTACAGGCCTGGAAGGAGGCCTCGGGCTCTCAGCAGAGTGGTCCCGGCCATGGGGTTCACCCAAGGGAAATGCTTACGTCACCGTAACACAGGCCAGTGTCCACAGAGCTGCCCAGAAGAACCCACCAGCCGATATAAGTGAGTAAACAGCAAAACATCCCCGCCCACCCCAAGATCGCTGGGAAAGCCGGAGGACACCCCTAATAACAACATTTACTCAACTCTGCTGCCTTCCTCATGTCCAACGATGAACGAGGGAGGGGACAGTCCACATGTCATGATGTTCCCAGCCCTTCGTCGACGCAGGGCCGGAAGACACATTAGGAACTGAGGCCCCTTCTGGGTCCTGCCTTCACCTAACTGGACTCCCAGTCAGAGCGTGACCAGAACATCTCACAAGGGCACACCCCTGCCGGCGCACCAGAGAGAACAGGTACCATGCCCTTGAGCAGAGAATCAACAAATCAGGGAACCTAGAGAAATCAGGAAGAAATGCAAATACGCCAGTCGGATGCCTCCTACGGTAGGGTCACAGTGTCTTGGGGTGGTTGAGGAGAAAGCAATACAAAGGTGTTAGGGAAGGCCACGTTCTGCCGTCAAAGTCCAGACCGTCTGAGGTCGGGCACCTGAGGGAGAATCTTCAGGCAGAGGAAAGTATCCTGGGGGGGCCCTCACCCTCTGGGGTCCTTCACCTTGACTGGGGCCTACACGGAGAAGAGCCAGAGTGAAGGAGAAATGAGCAGAAGCCACATGCCCGTGAGGTTGTGCGGGCACCCTAGGCCAGGATCCTAGACACGCCACAGGTCATGTGTAAGAGTGAGGTCCCAAGGTCCTGTCTGGACCTCATTTTTTTTAATGTTTTTGTTTAAATCCTAGTTAGTTAACACACAGTGTAACATTAGTTTCAGGTGAACAATATAGCGATTTAACACTTCCAGACGTCACCCAGCGCTCCTCACAAGTGCCCTTGCTCAGCCCCATCACCTGTTTCCCCCATCCCCCAACCCCCTTTGGTAATCAGCAGCTTGTTCTCTCTGTCCTTAAGAGTCTGTTTCTTGGGGCACCTGGGTGGTTCAGTTAAGCATCTGGGATTAAGCCTCTGCCTCTGGCTCAGGTCATGATCTCGGGGTCTTGGGATTGAGCCCCACATAGGGCTCCCTGCTCAGTAGGGAGCCTGCTTCTCCCTCTGCCCCTCCCCCACCCCCCTCTCAAATAAATAAATAAAATCTTTAAAAAAAAAAACTGTTTCTTGGTTTGTAGCTTCCTCTCTCTTCTTTTCCCTCTATGTTCATCTGTTTTGTTTCTTTTCCTTTCTTAACTTCATATCTTTTGAAAAGATTTATTTACTTATTTTTAGAGAGAAAGAGTGCAGGGGGAGGGGCCGAGGGAACTCCCTGCTGAGCATGGAGCTCAGCGCCGGCCCAAGGTCACAATCCCAAGGTCATGACCAGAACCTAAACCAAGAGTCAGACACTTAACCAACTGCACCACCCAGATGCCCCACGTCTGTTTTGTTTCTTAAATTCCATCTATGAATGAAATCATGTGGCATTTTCTTTGTCAGACTTATTCTGCTCAGTATACTACACTCTAATTCCAGCCACACCATCGCAAATGGCAAGCTTCCATTCTTTTTGACAGCTGAGTAATATTCCATTATATCTTTAGCCATTCATCAGCTGATGGACACATGGGCTCTCTCCACAGTTTGGCGATTATAGATAATGCTTCTATCAACACTGGGGTGCATGTGCTCCTTCGAATCTGTTATTTTTGGATCCTCTGGGTACATACCCAGTGATGGAATTGCCAGATCACAGGCTAGTTCTATTTCTAACTTGCTGAGGAACCTCCATCCTGTTCTCCAGAGTAGCTGTGGAGACTGGAGCTCACTCTGCGAGCTGGTCGCCCTATGGTGTTTGTTGCCCCGTTGTCCTCCCTTAATAATTAAGTTCTTTACCAATGTCAGTCTATCTCAGCGAAGAAGAACCAGGTGTTCAAGTCCAACTTTATGTTAAAGGGTGAGTGATATTAATCAGAAGTGAAAGTCAGGGAAAGGGTTGGATTTGTCAGGTGCTGGCAATGGGGTCTCCCCCAGTCTGAAACCTTAGGGTCGCCAAGCTCTGTTTCCATCAGAACCCAGTCATTTCTGCTATGAGAGTCACATTGAAGAGAGCAACAACTAAGACCCACTGAACGTCGGGCACTGAGAGGGCTGCTTGAAGCCGATGGTTTCACTCTGTCCTCTCAAACAATCTCTCTCTGCCTGCTGCTTTGCCTACTTGTGATCTCTCTCTCTCTCTCTGTCAAATAAATAGATAAAATCTTTAAAAAAAAAAACAACAGTTTTCAATGAGCTTGTTTCCTGGTCAATCCAGGTATGAAGCACAGACCTCTCTTCTTGATGTACATGTACAATCATGCCCCAGACACAGGCTTCTGGAGTGTCACTTCACTGAGGCTTTGAGACCCATCACCTCAGGAGCCTGCCACTACTACAAGAACCATCACTAAAAGAACCCGGGCCTGCTTATGTGCAGCACCTGAAAAGCCCTTTTTTGTTTATTTTCCCTTTCTAGTTGCAATCTGGTGAGTCTTTGCCAAAAGAATGTAAGAATTAAAACAAAACACAACTGAATCAGGGACTCTAGAAATAGCTAGACCGCTGCCCCCTGGATCCTCAAGCCCAGGCTTAGTCAAAGAAAATCATGTCGAATGGCTGATTTATTGGCATTGAGCATGTTCATTCCAGCTCAAGGAGGCTTTAGTCTGGTTGGCATTTGGGATGCTTTTGCATTCTCGGTTTTTCCTTTGCAGATGCTTTGCAGTCTGCTAAAAGGTCTCCAATGGACACATCCTCAACTATGTTTCCTGGTGGGCAAAGATGCCTTCTCTCCCTCAAGGGACTCAGAAAGCCTCTGGTTAAAAAAAAGGAAGAAAGAAAAGAAAAGAAGAGGTTGCTGCTGAAGTCAGGAGAATCTCTGGGGGTTGAGAAACAAATCGAAGAGGCAAAGTCCTTACAAACCTCTATTTCTCAACAAGAACATGGAGTCCCACCTTTAGCCACCGAGCTCACAGCCAGCAGCACGGACAGAAACAGGATGCTGGGAGGTCTCTGGGGGAGGTCTCCTCTGACTGTTTCTTTTAGAGATGATCCCATGTGAATTGAAAAGGAAAAGAAATTATTTGCCCCAACCGCAGATTTTCTCTGACCTCCGAGTGGCCCTTCACCACCAAGACTGAGATACTAGGCAGCCATAAAACTCAGGGCCGCGTTCCTGTGTGGGAATCCAGCCGTTTAACTGCTCTAAAGAGCTCTGTGATGGCGAGCCTGGCGCCCAGGGAAAACAGCAGAGTCTTCACGTGGCTTGCCTTATAACAAAAATCCACTCACTGAAGCCAAAGAGTTTTCTAGAACCTATTCCTCACCTTCTCCTTGGTCCCACTCCTTGGTCTTGTTGCCCGAGAAATTAGAAGACTACCTTAATTTTAGGGGTGCATGGGTGTCTCAGTCGGTTAAGCAGCCGATTCTTGATTTCAGCTCATGTCATAAATCTCAGGGTCCTCGGATCGAGCCCCGGGTCGGGCTCTGCACTCAGCCGGGAGTCAGCTGGAGGATTCCTCGCCACCCTCCTCCGCTGCCCCTCCTCCCATTCATGCCTCGCCCCTCTCTGTCTCAAATAAATAATCTTCAAAAAAAAAAAAAAGGAAGAAGAAGACAAAGAAGATGACTACGTGAATTTTGAAACTGCCCCAAAACAGAATGTGTTGTCTTATAAAGACAGTAGCTTTCCAGTTCACAGAGCTGTCCCGAGCAGAGGGCAGGATGACCACCTGTTAAGCAAGGTGAAGCCAAGATGTTTGCACCGTGTAGAATGTTTGACCGGGGGCCACCGGGTCACTCTGGCCATCAGCATAGGAACAATCCCCACTGATTCCCTCCCCACACCGGGCCCTTTATTAGTAGCTCCCACACTCCTTTCCCACGGGCACGAAGATTCATGGTCACCCGACCTTCCACGAAGTGGGCCTCACCGACGTGAGCACTAAATTGTCCCCACTGACCGGAAAAAGCAGAATTAGGGGTTTTAGGACCAGAGAGGACTGGGGTCCAGGCACAGTCCCACCACGTTCCAGCTGTTCAGCCCCCGGGACACTTTTCACCTCTCCAGACCAAGGTTTCCATGACTATAAAACAGAAGAGAATACTGCTCCTGGTCCTGAGGTTTAAATAAAATCAGGTGTGCCCCGTGTGCCTCCCAGCGCTGGGCCACCCAGGGCGTCCATAAAACGTGCGTTCTTCCCCGACCCTACCTCCCCACCCACTCTTTCTCTGCGCCTGCTCTTGGTCCGTAGGCTGCTCCCAGACAAGATGACATAGCCGGAGCGATCGGAGTCCCGCCAGCTGAACAGCGAAGGCCGGACATGTCCTGGCAATCCTTCATCCAGCCTCCGGCTTCCTGCTGCCCTCCCCACCGCAGCTGCTCCCAAGTTTCTCTTTTCCCCTTTCGTTTCCAATCAATAACCAAATATCTGCTGAACAGCCAGTATTCTGAAAGCACCAAATTGCAGTTGTAGGGGAGACAAAGAAGAATTACAAACAGTCTCTGTAAGCCATGCATGCCAATGAAGACACAGCAAACCCTGCATCCAGAAAGTGCCGCAGGAGGGGGACGGAACCAAACCTGCTGTCGGAAGGGGGTTGAGGTCGCCCAAGAAGGTTTGCTAGAAGCGTCAGTTCAGCCGAGTGTCAAGGGGAGAGGACAACCATAGAGAGAGTCCGGGGACAGAAAAAAATCCAATGAGCAATGGCAGAAAAACAGGAAAGGACAAAATGAGCTGGAATAAAGTGCGAGCTGGACTCAGAAGTAATAAAAGACCACCTGACCTTTTTTAGAATAAGGTAAATTAGATCCTGGACACTATCTGCTTCCAAGCGCAGCCTAGAACCCATCCCCTAAAATTCAAAGCCAGGGGTCACAGATCCAATGGCCGCAGGGCCCGGGTGAGAAGCCTACTGAGCGCACCTGCGCTCATGCCAAGAGGGGGCAGGGAGACAAGTTCGGGTCCCACCTAGGCAGAGCCACAGCCACCCAGCTCCAGCGGACCGCCACCAGGACACCAGCCTCGGAGTCGCCACAGAGAGATCAAATATCAGGTGTCTCGTCTGATTTTTAAAACTATTTTTAAAACTACCTGATTTTTAAAACTATATGCTCGACTTTGGGAGTCAAAGGATAATTTTGTAACAATATGAGCTGCACTAGAGGTGGTTTCCCCCTGGGGTGGTGAGCTTTCCATCACTGTTCAGAGAGAGGCTGAATGCCAAGGATCTGCCAAGGATCCTTTTAAAAAGGCTTCGGAATGGATTGAGAACAGCCCCAGAGGCTCCACAGGTCCCTCCTGGTTCTCTAGGCTCTCACCACCCCTCCCAGCTTCGTAACTGACATCGACCTCCAGCTGCAGAGAGAGCAAAAGGGGACCTGTCTCAGGTTCCATGCCCCCATCATGCGCCTTTCTTGCCTTGGCCACCACAGTCCCCACCCACCCACCCACCTTGCCCTGGACTGACAGGCCCGTCCAGGAGAAGTGCTCCCCAAATCTGGACAGCCCTCTCCTCCTCTTGGCAGACCGGACCTGTGCTTCTCCCAGGCCCCTGCTCATCATTGCCTTCCTGCTCTGATCAAAGACGCCCCCCCCACCCCCGCACGGCACATCCAGCAGTGCACACAACCCCCTTTCACTCTGGCTTGCTTAAGGTCACCAACTGCCCGCCTGCCCTCTGGGCATGTGGCTCTTACCTCCTCGGAGAGTCTATACCTTCCTAGCAGACGTGGGTCTCCCTCTCTCTTCTATTTTTCTACCGTGCCAGAAACAGCATGGTAGAACCATCCCTGGGTTCACAGTTCTTGTCAGAACCGAGCAAGAAACGTACCTGGACCCTAAAAGTCTGAACTTAGGCAGGCGAGAATTCTACCACTGAACCACCCATGCAAAGTCTGAACTTAGGATGAAAGGTAATATAGACCTACAGAGGAGATAGTCCTGCACTTCTCAGAGTTTGGCTTTACAGTGAAACAGCCACAAAACCCCTAGACTGCATGTTCTTAAAATAGCATAGGAACAAAAACATTAATGCTCCCATGAGAGCTGCTGAAATATGCCTTAAATATTCTTAAAAAAAAAAACAAGTCGTCTTGTGCTAATAAACTTCCCCACATCTGCCCTAATTTCAGTTTCAAATGGTCTGAATTACGGGGCTATTTTCTACAATTTCAATGTATGCAAAGGCTTTTTTCTTTTTCTTTTTTTTTTTTTTTTTGTTTTTGTTTTGCTGTTCCCAGGCAGGCAACCCCATCACACAGGTAATGCTTCAGGAAGGGGTCTCAAAGAAGAGCACAAACACTAAAAATAAAATGTAAACCCTTCACTGAGTAGCAGCGGGGGAAAAGGACAGAAATAAACCTATGGAATAGTGTGGTAGAGTTGATCATTAAAAACTGGGTTATCCGTGCAGTAACACAAGACAGAAGAGAGACAGAAAGAAATGAGACATAAAAAGTATAAAAATTGGAGGGGGGAGGAAGTATACAAATTGGGGGAAAAAAGTAAACCATCATTATTTATGACAATCTTACTGTATCTATATTATAAAATCTCAGAGAATTATCTAAAGAACAAATACTACCAATAACAGTATTCAGTGTGGTGGTTCAGTACAAAGAGCTTGGAAAAATCAGCAGTTTTCCTATGCTACGACAATAGCCATACAGAATATATCATGAAAGAAAAGATCTCATTTGCCTTAGAAACAAAAGGATATGCAGGAAAACACTCAACCAGAAATATGAACGATCCTTGCAAGGAAAATGTAAAATGCTACCGAGGGACATAATCAATGACTTGAATAAACGGAGGGGCACACCTTGTTCTTAGAAACTATCAGCATCATAAAGCTGCCACTTCTATCTAAATTAATCTATAAACGTGAAAGTCCATAAAAATACCTAGAGGATGTTTTTGAAATGAAAAAGCTGATTCTGCAGTTCACACAGAGACACGGGCTGTAAGCATAACAAAGGGATTTTGGAAAAGGAAAAAGCGATACAAAGGATCTAACAGATAATGAAACAACGTTCCAATCATTGAAACAGTACAGAACACGAAGAGAGCAGAAAAGATTAAAGAAGTGCTCCACAATAAAAATATAATCTGAGCCACAAATACAATTTTCATCCAGTGGCCAAAGTAAGCACAGTAAAAAGAAATGGGTGAAATAAATTTTAATAATTTATTTTTCCCAGTATGTCCAAAATAGTATCACTCCGAACATGCAGCTTTCACTTTACGGTGAGACAGCCATAAAACCCACAATGAAAATCACTGGGATATTATATATCCTTTACTAAACCTGCATGATCTGGTGTGTCTTTCGCATTTGCAACACATCTCAATTTGGACCAACCACACTTTGAGTGGTAAATACCTACACGTGGCTAATGGCTGTACCTTTATCCACTTCACGACTACAAGATCCAGAAATGAATCAATGACTGTATTCTCTAATTTAGTAAACAGTCCAGTTGGCATTACATAGCGAAGGTGTATTATTCAACAAGTTAGGTATGAGGACTTCCAGCAGACATCTAGAAATACCTGAACCTTAATCCCTACCTCACTCCTTACACCAAAATGGATTCTGGGTGGGTCAAATATTTAAATGGAAAAACCAGAGGAAGGGGTGGGGGAGGGGGGAGCCCCAGAAAAGACAGAGGGTATTTGTAATCATCCTGGAATGAGGAAAACTTTATTTACTAAGGATGCCTCATGAAAGACGAGTAAGTTCAAACAAGTACAAATTAAATTAATTAGTTGAAAGCACCATAAACAAAGTCATAAGGGACGAGCTGAGTAACTGAAAGGAAGCAGACCATTTCCTCGATATATAAGCAACTCCCAAGCGAGATGAACAGTGCACAGCAAAGTAAGAGAAAGATACAGTTCACAGAAAAGGTAATGTGAATGGCTTTGAGGCCTGTGGCCAAATGGTCAAGGTGACCTACCAGAAGAAAAAGGCCCATTCAGACTCTATAAAATACCCTTTTCACCTCCCCCTACTAACAAAAAGCAGGCTAAAACCTCATAATAAGGAGGGTGTAGGGAAAGTCATTCTCAAATACTGCTGGTCAAAGTATAGATCAGTACAAGCTCTACACAGGGCAGCTTGAGAATTCCTATAAAAATGGAAAATTGACAAAACACCATGTAATCCTATTCTTAGAGGAGTTTATACCACTGACCTGTTCACGTGGCCCAAAATGCACTCAGTACTCAGTAAATATTCTTTCCTCCAGTGTGTCCCTAGCTGGTCATTAGCGGGTTAATTTTTAAAGTGGGTGAAGGGAAGAATCTCCCTCCAAAAACAACTTTCTAATTTCGAGTTGCATTAGCTTGCTCGATCTAAGACATAACACAGAGGCCGTTTGATATATACAGGTTAACTGATCAAGTTCAGCTTCATCTGTCTTACAAAAACCTTATCTGTATTACTTCATTTACAGCCTTCAGATCTGGTTTCTTTGAAGTGGTGGAGGGACTTCACACATGGGAGGAACTCTGAAAACAGCCATTCTCAATATTTTGGATTTGTTGCCCAATCTTTGACACTTGTCTCTTCTGCGCCTTATTTGATGGAAACTCAGTGATTCAACATTAGCAAATCTCTTCAAAGCAGTCGACCAAACTGTCATCCAAACTTCTTTTTCCCTTTTCACCCTACTTCATCCGTTTGGGTGATGACTGACAACAAGTATAACCGGCATAAATATTTGTACTAACAGACACCAGACGCAGGGTGAGCTGAGGATGGGCACTCCAAGTGTTACAGCGAACAGAAAGGCAGAACACTTGTTTCTCAAACAACGCATTAAGTCAAGGTCAACAAAGAGAACCTGGGTTTTATGCAGGAAGGCAGCCATTCTCAGAGTGGGGTCCCTGGGCCAGCACTCGTAACATCCAGGAACTTGTTAGAAATGCAAATTCTCAGGCCCCATTCCAGACCTCCTGAACCAGATATTCTGGGGGTTGGTCTATAATCTGGGTTGGTTTACAGGCTAAAGTATAAGGACCACCGCAGTGAGGTAAAGCCCTTTACAGAAGCCAAGAAAAGCACAGTCACATATCATCTGGTGGCCTGTGTTTCATGCCACTAAGGGTTGCACGGGGCCCTGAGTCATCCACCATTCCCCTTGCTGGAAAGGGAATGCTAAACCACTAAGTAGGAGGACCATTATTTATTTGAAATGTAGCAATATACCAAGCCTATTTCATTTACTTCTCAAGCTAACGATTCTGCCGACCAATAACTCCATGAATGGTGTACAGCAGCAATAACCCTCTTAGAGAGTCGATTTTCTCTGGTTAAGAATAAAGAAGTCTCTCCCTCTAACAACACAGCCTGCATTGATGAGTTCAACCGGGTGCTGGCAGGTCCAGGCTGGGGCTGGGCACAAGCAGAGCCACTCCTCTGGGCCTGCCGCCCTCCTAGGACTGCATCCACTCAACACAGTCCATGCCCCTCCCCCCAGGCACCAGGCATTAGCCCATGATCTGCTGATGCTGAAGGGGCCTGCCAGGGAGAGCCACACCAGGGCTGGGCAGGAAAAGCCAGAGGTGCCTATGGAGGGAGGGGCAAGTCCCATCATGGCTCTCTGATGTCTGCCTACATTTCTGCTGATAGGGCTGACTGCTCTGGCCCAATCTGTCAACTGGTATTTATTTGAGATGTTCATTTCCATCCAAACCCTTCTTATTTCCATAGAGCTCCGATTTTCATCCCCCCCACCACTGCAACACCAATGTCTGACATTTAATACTGTATTCATTAAGCCTCCAGCTATCTTTGCCCTACCTTCCTATTATGAGTTGAGCAGGGTTCCCCATAAAGAGGTCACAGTTCCCACCCTCAGTACCTGTGAATGTGACCTGATTTGGAAACAAGGTCTTGTGCCGATGGTCAAGTGAAGATGTGACCGTTAGGGTGGGTCTTAATCCAATAGGACCACGTCCTTGTTGAGAGAGGAAACATGGACACAGAGGCCGAGGGGCACACACCCGGGGGAATGTCAGGGCAAGTAATGGGATTATGCCACCACAGCCCAAAGGACAGCCAGAAAGCAGGAAGGAAGCCTACAACAGATCCTTCCCTAGAGCCTCCAGAAGGAGAGTGGCCCCGCCAACACCCTGATCTCCACTTTTAGCCTCCAGAATGGACATGATAAATTTTTGTTGTTTAAACCGCTCACTTTGTGGCCCTCTGCCACAGCAGCCCTAGGAAACTAATACACTCCCCGGTAGGCAGGATGGCCCTGGGACCCAGCACTGAAAGCAGGACGGTCCAGTGTCTGCACAACCTTTAGGATGAGACGTTTAGACAGTGACCCAAACTGTAATTAGCTGGATGCATCTGACCAGTTCCTAAACCCAGCCATGTATCTGAAGACTTCCATGAAGTTTTTTGGTAATAGAGGAGTCTGAGCCCCACTCCAGGCCTCCTCAATCAGAATATCAAAGGGTCAGGTATGAGATGCCACCTGCTAGGCACTGGTTCACAGAACCTTCAAGGGCCCCTCCCACCGTGGGACTCCACTACCGCTCTACTGCTCTGCCCTCCACCCACGCCAGCCGCTCTCAAGCGGGCCCCTCAGACCAGCAACACCAGCCTCCCCCTGGAGCTCGGAGACATCAAAAATCCCAGCCCCGCCTCAGCCCTGCCAAATCAGAATCTGCATTTTAACAAGCCCTCCAGATGAACCCTGGGAGCATTCAGGTGGGAAGAACACTTGCAGATTCTCAATAAACGTAAGATGAAAGATCCAGGGGAAAGGAGAGGGGCATTAGAGGGGTTTAAGAGGCAGCACTGCCCAGCTGTCAATAGCACAGGCATTGCAGCTGGATTCCTTCACGTCGCCAGTCTGAGACTCAATTCTTTGATCTTTAAAATGGAATAATGCAGTACCTGCCTCATAGGACTGAGGACTGATGGAGTTCACACACAGGCAGGGCTTAGAACAGTGCCAAGAGTATATACAAAGCACCCAAGAAGTGCTACCTAGGGGGCCTAGGTGGCTCAGGGGGTTGAGCTCTAAGTGGCTCTGGCTTCGGCCCAGGTCAAGATTTCAGGGTCCCTGATCGAGCCCCATGTCGGGCTCTCTGCTCAGCAGGGAGCCTGCTTCCCCCTCTCTTTCTGCCTGCCTCTCTGCCTACTTGTGATCTCTACCTGTCAAATAAATAAATAAAATCTTAAAAAAAAAAAAAAAAAAAAAGAAGTGCTACCTAGCTCCAGGCAAAAACCCAGGGACGGCCTAGTTACTATCTTCAACTATAAGCGGCACAGCTTTTTTCTTTAAAAAGGGTGTCTACAAACCAGAAGAGTCACGTGCAAAGCAGCAACCAGTTTCTGCTGTTTCTTTGTTAGCTGAGCAACACCTAAAACAAATGAAAAAGTCTCCAGACCTGAGTTTTGTTTTACAAAGCCAAGTGCTCATCCTGCAAGTATAGCTATGGACACGACACCTTTTTTTAAAACTAACTATAAGCGGTCCAATTTTTTTCAAAGGAGATTCTACTTTGCCAATGATTGTCGCTTTTAAAAATGGAAGTGCCATATTTGAAAAAAGTTCTTCCCCATTAAGTTCAATTGAAAAGCCTAGATAGGAAAACAGCCAACAAAAAATTCAAATAACCCTATTTAAAAATGGGCAAGGGGCCTGAATACACATTTCTCCAAAGATGACATACAAATGGCCAACGAGCATTGGAAAAGATGCTCAACATCCCTGATCATCAGGGAAATCAGAAGCACTATCTGATTTCTTAAGCACTATCAGCCTTCACACTCTCACACGAGGAGGTGTTTAGGATGGCTACTATCAAAAAGAAAAAAAAAACCAAAATGAAACGAAAATAGCAAACAACAGGTGCTGGTAAGGATATGGAGAAATTGGAACCTTTATGCACTGTTGGTAAAATTGTAAAATAGGACAACTGCTATGAAAAACAGTATGGAAATTCCTCAAAGAATGAAAAATAAAACTACCTTATGATCCAGCAGTACCCTATCTGAGTTACAAAAGAATTGAAAGCAGGGTCTCAATGAGATATTGACATGCTCATGTTCACAGCAGCACTACTCACAAGAGCCGAGAGACAGAAGCAACACATGTAGATAAACTACACGTGGCAAATCCATTCAGTGGAACATTACCTGGCCTCAAAAAGGAAGGGAATTCTGACACCTGCTACAACACCGATGAACCTTGAGGACATTGTGCTAAGTGAAATAAGCCAGACAAATATTATACAATTCCACATACATGAGGTATCTGAGGTAGTCAATTTCAAAGAAACAGAGCAGGAAGGTGGTTTCCGGGGGAGTGGGAGGCACCGGAAAGAGAAAATCAGGGAGCAGGGGTCGCTGTGGAATGCATACGGAGTTTCAGACCTGGAAGATGACGAGGTTCTGGAGCTCTGTGGCACGAGACAGTGAACAAACTTAACTGTACCAAACGGCATACTAAAAGCAGTTAAGACGGGCAATTTTATGTTCTGTGTTTTTGTACCACGATAAACAAAAAGAAAAACAAAACAGGGACAACAAAGGGGAACAGTCAGCTGTCCTCGTTCAATGCTAGAGGTTGGAATGTCACAGCAGAGCGGAGTCTTGGCTCCATGTTACCCTGTTTTCCTTACCCTGATATTTCCTTTCCTCTTAATTGTTTAATCCTTTTATTGGTAATGAAGTGATTTTACTGGGATAACAACAAACAAGGAAGGTGCCACCTGCAGTACAGGCTTCCCTTAAATTGCTGGGAGCAACTCTCCTGCCTTATAACATGGTAATAGCAAGGGTATAAATATTCCATTTATGTCAAATCATTCTGCTTACGCCATTGCCAGAAATGTCTTAAGGGTACAGATTACCTTTAAACGATCCAGTCTGGTATCTTTGTTCTTGCCTTTTAAGAGGATTCTTAAAGGGCAGCTACTGTTCTAAGAAATCACCATTGTACTTGAGAAGTGTATTAACTCGTAATGACAAGCTGTCACGCGTCCTCACCTCTGGCACTTGATCGAGCCAGGCTTTGAGTGAAGATGGTTTTTCTTATTCTACTGTTTCAAGGTGTAGACCTGCACATTTATTAAAAGAAAAAGTAATAAGTTCCCACCTTGAAAATTAAACATAGGCCATTGCACAGACTATCCATCAGTGTTTAGGTCCTCGACTGCCGCTCTTCCAGCAGTGGGCTTCACATATGGATATGATAAAACTTAATTATTTGGGGACATTACTGTCACCTAAGAGGAAATGAATGTTCTTATAAGAGGTGCTTCAGTAATTTCTTTTGTCTTCATTGCTAGAGCAATTTTCTCTTTCGACAAGAAGTCATCCTAAATCACCCAGCATAAAAATGGGTAATGCCGCACATATTATCAGACTATTTGCAGATGATGCTGTGAATGGCTTATCCGTCTCATTACACGAAAGGCATAACATCACAAATATTCCATCTCGGAAGCAAGTGGAGGCTGGAAACTTAATTAAACAAAATAAGAATTGATGCCATGTGCTACCCTTGTGTCCTGCTTGGTTCCCGAGTTAGAACACTGAGATTCACGCTAATGCACTACCTTGACAACAACAATGGATAAATTATTACAACCGGTTACAAACTCAAAAGACTGTCAAATATGGACAAACTGATTCTCGGTAGTTATCAAAGCCAGAAATGTGACTATGGTCACTAAAAAATGACCAGGAAGAAGATACAGGAGAGGCTCAAGTATCATGGGGTAAACACATTCAAGGTAGGCATCTCCTTCCATTATTTTTTTTTTTAAGGTTTTTATTTATTTGACAGAGAGAGATACATCGAGAGAGGGAACACAAGCAGGGGGAGTGAGAAAGGGAGAAGCAGGCTTCCTGCTAATCGGGGACCCCCATGCAGGGTTTGATCCCAGGACCCTGGGATCACAACCTGAGCTGAAGGCAGACGCTTAATGACTGAGCCACCCAGGTGCCCCATTTTTTTTTAAAGATTTTTTTTAATTGATTCAGACTTTTTTTTTTTTAAGATTTTATTTATTTGACAGACAGAGATCACAAGTAGGCAGAGAGGCAGGCAGAGATGGGGGTGGGGGGAGCAGGCTCCCTGCTGAGCAGAGAGCCTAATGCAGGGCTCTATCCCAAAACTCTGAGACCATGACCTGAGCCGAAGGCAAAGGCTTAACCCACTGAGCCTCCCAGGTGCCCTGATTCAGATTTTTTAAATAAAATATTGCAAAAAGAATTGGAGCTTCCTCCCCGCCACACACACACTTAGAGGTACCAAATTTCTGAAAAAGCTCATGAGGATCATTCATAGCTACATTTTTACACGTTTTTTTAAAAATTATTCATTTGAGACACAGAGAGAGAGAGAGAGAACATGAGCGGGGAAAGGAAGAGGGAGAGGGAGAAGCAGACTCCCCACTGAGCTAGGAGCCCAACGTGGAGCTCAATCCCAGGACCTGGAGATCATGAGCCAGCGCAGATGCTCAACCATCCCAGCCAACCAGGCATCCCCGTGTTTTACACTTTTAATAGACATGCTTATAGATTCCTATAAGCCCATGAAAGTACACAGTGTGATTTTATATAATTTCAAACTTCTAAGTTAAGCAGTATTTTACTATACGTAGCATTTTGCAACTTACTGTTGGTTTCTGCTAAATAACGGACATTTATCTGCATCAATATACAGATCTGGTTCATGCACTTTAACTGCTGTTTAACATACCATTTTGTGAATTTAACACAACTTCCTTATCTATTCTTCCTATGACTGGTATTTTCTTTCCAGTTTTTCACCATTATGAGACATGCTGCCACAGACATTCCTATGCGTGGCTCCTTGCGTACCTTTGTAAGAACGTTGAGAGAGCACGGACCTGAAATGGGAATTATCTGGTCATGGGATAGGGGCATCTTCAGTATTACTAGGTATTTCCAAATTACCCACCAAGATGGTTGTATTTGCATCCCCACTGACAGCACATGCAAGCTCCCATTGCCCGTCTTGCTTTGCCAACACCTAGTATTGTCAAACTTTTTTTTTTTTTAATTTTTTTTGTCAGATATAATGGGTGGGAATTTAAGGTGCATTTCCCTAATGACTAGGGATGTTGAGCACCTTTTTGTGTATTTATTGGTCCTCTAGGGTTTCCTTCTCTGAATTCCTAACCAAATACTTGGTTCATTTTGTATTGAGTATGGTTTGTCCTTTTCTCTTCGATTCCGATATATTTGAGACACCAACACTTTGTCAGCTACATGCCCTGCAAACATCTCACTGCCTCTGACTTGGATTTCACTTGTTGGTCTTTTGTCATAGAGAAGTTTCTTGTCAGTTTCCTTTAACATTACCAAATTTTAAAGGCTTCCTTTTATCATTAGTTGGCTACTCATTAGAATCAGCTGGACAGGTTTTAAAACTACTGAGACCTAGGGACACCCAGTGGGCTCAGTTGGTTAAGCTTCTGCCTTCAGCTCTGTTCATGATCCCAGGGTCATGGGATCAAGCCCCACATCAGGCTCCCTGATTCTCCCTTTCCTTCTGCCTGCCACTCCCTCTGCTCATGCTCTCTCTGTGTGTCAAAGAAATAAAATCTTTAAAAAATAAAATAAAAATAAAAAAATAAACTACTGAGGCCTAAAACAGTGGGGGTGAGGGGGTTGGGGAGTAAAACAACAGAAATGTATTCTCCCATAGTTCTGGGAGCCAGAAGTCTGAAAGTGAGATGTGGGCAGGGTCGTGCTCCTACGAACACCAGTCCTTACTGGATTCTTCCTTGTCTCTTCAGTTCCCACAGTTTTGGGCAATCTTTGGCATTCCCTGGCTTGTGGTAGCAGAGCTCCAATCTCTGTCCCATCTGTGCGTGGCTGTCTTTCATCCTCCTTTTGATCCCATGTCCCTTCTCCTCTTCTTCTAAGGACATCAGTCATACTGGATTCAGGACCCATTCTACTCCAACATGACGTCTCCTAATTATTTGGCAAAGACTGTATTTCCAAGCAAAGGCCCATTCTGAGGTTCCAGGAAAAACATGAATTTGAGGGGATTCGTATCCAACCCCTGGACAACCACCCCTCAACTTTGGACTCTGCCACGTGACTTGCTGAGCCAGTGATATGTGGATGAAAGTATCAGCGCGTGACTTCCATGCCTGGGCCCTTGGGGGCTTCGTTTCTGCTCTTGCTTTAATGTCTCTGCCCTCACGAGGAGAACATGCTCTGGTCTAAGGCAGACAAGCCTGTGAAGCAGGGCCACCCCTCTGCAACCTTGCTACACTGCCAATTTGCTGATAGCTGGGAAATCGGTCCTTACAGATCGTGGCATGCCACTGAGACAGAGTGCTTGCTTGTTACGCAGCAACAGCTAACAAATACACACGCTCTGTCGCTCTGTACCATGGCAACAATGAACAAGGCGGCCTGCTGCAGCACATCTTTAGCTACATTGTTCCCTTTGTCTGAAATGCACACCCCACCTCCTGTCAAGGCCATCTACCTGACAAAGCCCTACTTCACCTTTAGGTCTAAGCATAAGCATCAATCCCAAGAATCCTCTTATGATTCCCTCAAGCCAAGTGGGCCACTACTCACCAAGTGCTCCCATCTTCTACTCTTTTCCATTACAGCAATTACTGCTCTGCAACTGCTTGTTTATATAATTATAAGGCTTTTGATCCCTGGCACTAGCAAGATGTCTGGTTCCAAAATCTGGCACTGAATGAACCACAGAAGAAAAGACCTGGTGGGAACAGGGCAGCAGGGGTAAGGGAGAAAAGGGAAGAAGAGTCACAGCCTGGGAAGAAAGACTTCAACCCCCGGCAAAAACCTGCATGTCCAGACACCATCGAAATGTGATCCTGACACATGGGGCTTCTTTGGGGTATTCCCCCAACCCCCAGATAAAAAACTCATGCAATCCTAGCAAACCACAGAACGGAGTCTGAGGGGTCCCTGCTGAAGCATCTGAGTGAGGATGCAAGGAAAGCCAGGCCACATACGGGCTTCGGCGACTCTGAGATGGAACGGAGCTGATGACGTTTTCGGTGATAAAGGGATTCAAAGAGAAGAACAGCAGTTTTAAACAGTTGGTAGTTAGGGATGCCTGGGTGGTTCAGTCAGTTAAGTGTCTGCCTTCAGCTCGGGTCCTGGGGATCCTGGGGTCCTGGGATAGAGCTCCATATCAAGGCTCCCTGGGAGGCTGATTTTCTCTGCCTGCTCTGCCTACCACTCCCCCTGCTTGTGCCCTCTCTCTCTCTCTGACAAATAAATAGAATCTTTGGGACACCTGGGTGGCTCAGTGGGTTAAGCCTTTGCCTTCAGCTTGAGTCATAATCCCAGGGTCCTGGGATTGAGCCCCACATCGGGCTCTCTGCTCAGTAGGGAGCCTGTATCCCTCCTCTCTCTCTGCCTGCCACTCTGCCTACTTGTGATCTCTGTCTGTTAAATAAATAAATAAAATATTTTTAAAGATAAAATAAAACAAAATAAATAGAATCTTTAAAAATAAATAAATACATACACAAATAGCTAGTAGTTAGACATTCCTGCCTCATGTGGTGAGTGGGGTGTATACCAGAAGGGGGCTTGGGGTCTCACAGAGAAAGACGACAAGAGAACAAAGATGATGATCAAGACCCAGAGAAGGGGACAGGTCTGCAAATGCACACACAGTCCCACCTCCCTCGGAAGACAGTGGTGGCCAACCGCTCAAGCCCTAGCAGCTCCGGATGGACCCCACCAAGAAAAAAGAATTCACGTGCCCTCGAGACAACACGAGTGTCCCTTTCTGGAGCTGTCAGTTATCCAAGTTACACGGCTCCCTTCCTGACCGGCTCTCAAGTCCTTGTGCCAACCTCAAAAACGTGCTCTTCTCTCTGCCCTGCCTTCATCCGGAACGCAAGAACAGCTCATCTTCCCACTCTGCAGGGCTGCTGGGGGATTAACGAAAATGAGAAGGGGCTCAAAGAGACCCTTCCCATCCTGGAATCTCATAGGGTTTAGCACTCGGCAAGGTAAGGTCCTCTTGGGGCTGCTCATCATTAATAAAGCCGCTGAACATCTCGAAATCCCAACCATCAAAGGGTTCTTCTTACCAGGGATTTATCGTGCTCTTAGATTTAGAGGGAAATTTATGCATGTGTAACAAGCACTCCCTGCGGAGCCATCTTCAGCCTTTTTCAGCATGTTGGCGACTGCAGACTCCTCAGAGAACCCACGGGAAGTCATGGACCCATTTCCTACTGAGATGAACACTGCCCAGTAGAGTGGATGGTTTTTTCAGTGGTGCTTTATCTGAATCCCTTCGTATCCAGGGAATCGCCCACTTTCCGACAGGGGATAGATAATGAAAAGTTCTTCCCACAACGGAGGCTAAAAATCGAGACCCTCAGCCATGGCATGACTGGGCTGTGCCGCTCAAAGGCACCCAAACCAGACTGACCGAAAAGGTAGTGAAGTCAGCTGGGGCCCGCCCCTCTGGCCCCCCTCCCCGCCCCTCTGCCCTGCCGGTGTTGGCTGGTGCAAAAGCAGCAGCAGGTACCTCCCAGTCGTGTATCCGGTAAAGCTGCAGGCACCAGGCAAACTGGCCGGCAGTGCTCGGCTCATCAGGGCAGGGACTTGGCCTGGGGTCTTGTGCTTGAAATGTGAGCCTTGAGCCTCATCCTCCAGCTCCCTCTTCTCCTGCCAGCATTCTGGGCGCTCCACGGTGAGCTCTTCCAAGCTCTGCTTCTGTTTAATCAGCCAGAGGCAGTACCTGTTGCTCAGGATCCAGAGCCCTGGTGGACAGGAACCCTCGCTTGCACAGCCAGCATCATGAGCCAGCTGAAGGGGGCTGAAGTCCAAACCAACCCCGGTGCAGCTTTCTAGATCTCCATAACCCCGGGGCTGAGGCTTCTCGAACTAATGTTTGTTTTGCCGGTTGTTCTTCACGAGGTTCTGCCGATCAGGCCCATGGGGCGTGGGCAGGGGCACGCACCTTCCCGTGGGCCGGTCGCTGCCGTGAGCGCCCCTCAGCCGAGGTCCACCACGGCAGCGGCAATCCCTGCCTGTGCTACATGCCGAGGCCGCTCCGGGCTTCTTCCGGTACTTGCAGAACTAGCTTCACTGTGCCCCGGCCCACGACATTGGCACCAGCCTGCTGGTGTGTCCTCCTTGGACACTGGAGTTTCCCTCTAAGGGGACCCTCCTTTAAGTGTCCATAGTTCTAACTTCTCCATTTCCTCAGTCCTAGGGGTGTAGCTGCCTTCAGCAGGTACCCTAACAAATTCATACCTCGTTATATTATCTCTATATTATATAATAAAATATAACTATATGATATATTAGTATATATTACAAAATATAATATATTTTATAATATACAGTATAAAGATATTATACTACATTATATATGTTATATAATATAAATATGTTATATTATATTATATTTATATTAAATTCTTTGTGTTCAGATGACTGCTATGGTTTCTCTCCCAGACCACTAGACCCTGACAGATACAGAATCCTCGCCTTAAGAAATGCCACAGGAGTACTTCATCTGCCCCCAGAGAGCACAGAAACAAAAATAAGACAGAAGAAAAACCGACAGGCAAGGCAAGATTGAAGGTCTCAAAAGATCCTGAAAATACTAAATAAAAAAAGAAAGAAAAATTTTAAGGTCTCAGACAGAGGCCATGGGAGCAAGTTCAAGTTATACAAGTCTAGTAAGCAAGGCCATGACTACACCTGGGCAGTTTCTGCAAGGTAGGGAGGAAAGAGGAGAACAGGATCAGACCTATCACTTGGAAACACGGATTCTCACTCTCCTGCTGCAGGTTCTGCAGAGTGGCTGTACCAGGGGAATGGAAATGACAGGAGACAGGGCAGGGGAGGTTCCTGAGCACAGGGAGGAGAGAGGAAGAGTATCCAGGTATCAGGTGCATCTAAAACCCTCTGCCTCCTTGCTACAATTGAAACAAACACTTCATTGCAAACAGTTACTGGGCTCTTAAAACGTGCAGACACTGAGTTTGGCCTATCTGCATGGATTACCATGTTCATCGATTCCAAAATGCCTCCTGCCACAGATGCGCCGTCCCACAAAGTATGGCTAAGAAATAAAAACACAGTCACAATGACCTGCCATTGCCTGTAATAATGCAACCCAATTTTAGAGAGGTGAGGATGTGCAAAAATGTTTCTAGAATCAGTGAAACCTGGCAGCTCACTCTATCCTTGTAACCATCTCTGTGAAGTAGGGAGAGCAGGGCATAGCAGGGAGAGGTTGAGTAACTAGTCCTAGGTCCCGTGGTCAAAAAATAGCAGAGCATGGATCTGATCTCAGTCGGTGGGATTCCAGGGCCCAGGCTATTGGCAATTACGCTCTGCAGCCTCTTAAGCCACTGAGAAGTCAGGGATCAAACTCTCACTGAATGTGTGCAAAAGCCGCTCATCTATCCTGAGATTTTAGATGTGCAAAAGATGGCACCCACGAGCAGTAAGTTGGTCAAAGAAAGGACTCACTGCTGAATTGCTTCACAGAACACCACCAGCTCCCAGGGCAGTGAGGGGTGGGAGGGGCAGCAGCACCAAGGAGAGAATTAACCACACAATCTGTATCAGTTTCCTGTGGCTGCAATAACAAATTATCACAAAACGATGGTTTTAAATAACAGAAACTCATTGTCTCACAGTTCCAGAAGCTGGAAATCCAAAATCGTACCACTGGGCTGAAGCCAGCGGGTGACAGGACCAAACTTCCATCAGAGGCCCTACGGTAGAATCCACTCCCTGCTTCCTACACCATCGGGGGGCTCCTGGCACCCCTGGATTCTGGGCTTCGCCACTCCAACCTCTGCCTCTAGGGCCGGAAGAGGCCCTTTCCTCTACTGGGTCAAATTTTCCTCTGCCTCCCTTTTATAATTATGGACACATGTGACTGCATGTAGGATAAACCAGGTCAGCCTCTTCAATCCGAAGTCCTTAACGTCATCACAGCTGCGAAGATCCTTTTCCCATATAAAGTAATACTCACAGGTTCCAGGGATTAGGACCTGGATATCACTGGGGGCCATTATTCATCTGACCACCCAAACCAAAGGTGGAACATGTTTCTAGGGCCTTCCAAGCATGGATACCTAAGCAAATAGATACAAGTTTTTGAAATATTCATCCAAGTTTTAATATTTCCAAACTTGTGATGGAAGAGAACTTTTACCCAATATATCTGGAAATGTAATAACTGCTCTAACTAAGTGTGCCTGGAATTATTATAAAAGAAATCAGGGTTTAGTTTGCTAATGCTACAAAGGACAGGTTTGACAAATGACCTCGGTCGGGCAGGTCTGATGGGGCTTGTGAAGCAGAGTCCTGGATGGGGAGTTGAGATAGGGGAACTAAAGGGACCCCATGAAAACCTGCTTCAGGGTGGGGGTTGGGAATGGGAAGGGAGAGGGAAAGAATCTGAGGCAGACTCCACACTCAGCGCGGAGCCCAACACAGCGCTGGATCTCACAAACCTGGGATCATGACGGAGCCGAAATCAAGAGCCTGATGTTTACCTGACTGAACCACCCAGGTGCCCTAAAAACTTGTTTTTTTTTTTTTTCACTCCTTTTCCTGTTTCTATTCTTGCTAGGACCTGCACCCCAACCTTACACATACTTTATAGAACAGACAATATATGTCTTCTTTATAAAAGTCAAGGATGTAATGATTTCTTTGGAGGATTCCTGCGCAACAGATAACACATCTAGGGAGGGATCACATGGGGTTGGCATGACCATTGACTCATCAAAATTCCTGCCTCCAAGGCATGAGTGATTTACAGGGACACCTAAACACCTATCTTTGTTCCTGGATTGCTGAAAAGACACAGACCACCGTCCTCAGAACATGCCCGCCCCGACCCCACGCAAAGAGGAGATTTACCATCTTTCCTGAGTCTCCTAGATGCTCTGTCCATATCTACACTCTATCTTTCACAAACTCTTACTCTCACTTCCTCACTTTTGATTTCTTTCCAGCACAAAATCAAGGACCCCTTTGGCTGGTCCTGCCAGACCCCCCCCCCCCACAACCTTGGACCCAACCAGCCTAGAACTAGAACCCTTACAAAGAAACCAGAGGAAGGAGACTGACACCTGTTTTAGGGAGAAAGCAGCCCGTGCGTACAGACAGAGAGCACAATCTGGCCCCGCGTTAGTAAGGGACAAAAGGACACCCCACAGAGATGTCCTGGGGGTAGTGACAGGACCGCTGAGGGGCTGCAGAGAGTGGCGCACACCCATGCAAGGGGCAAAGAAGGACCGAGTCACTCAAGATCTGAGACAACAGTTTTCACCACCGTCTGAGCGCCAGCTGCCCTAACAAAGCCCCCACACACTGGGTGACTTAACACAAAGGGGCTTCTCACAGTTCTGGAGCCTGAGAGTCCAAGATCGGGGTGCCAGGAGGGCTGGGTTCTGGGGAGGACCCTTGTGATACTGCGATTTATAACAAGAAATATCTGATTGGTCTTTGCCCCTATTTGTGGCACAAGAGCTCTTAAAAAAACGCTTGGGGAGTCCTCTCAGTGAAAAGAGAGATGAAAGGGTAATTGTCACCAACCTCTTTCCACCATGCCTGAGCTTATGTTAATCAGGTGACCTCAAGAAAGCGCCCCTGGAGGGGGTCGGTTGCCAAGGGAAATCGACCACGTGACTAGAGGGTTGGAACTTTCCGCCCCACCCCCTGACCACCGGCCTGGATGCAAAGTGGGAATGGAGAATGAATCAATGATTTAATGGGTTACGCTCAGGTAATGAAACCGCGATAAAAACCCAGAAGGACAGGGTTCGGAGAGCTTCCAGTTTGGTGAACACACAGAGTTGAGGCCAACTGAGGTGTGGGGAGAGAGGAGAAACCTCCCCGTCTCCCCTGCCTTTCCCCATACTCAGCCCCATGCTTCTCTCCTTTTGGCTGTTTCTGAGCTTTATCTTTTGCTAATAGACCAGTAATCTCAAGAGTACAGCTGACCCTTGAACACATGAGCGGCATGGGTTCAATTAGCTGAGAATTTTTTCCCATAAAGATAGTACAGTCCTGTAAATGCACTTTTTTCTTCCCTATGATTTTCTTAATATTTTCTTTTCTCTAGCTTACTTTATTATAATACAGCACATAATATACATAACATGCCAACTATGTATTAATCCACTGCTGGTGGTATCAGTGGGGCTTTTAGTCAACACTGCGAGCTCACTATGAACAGTTCCGTTCCGGAAGATTTCAAAAGTTATACAGGGATTTTGGACTGTGTGTATGTGGGGAGGGGGCAGGGGCTGGCAATCCTAACCCCTGTCCTGTCCAGGGGTCAACCGTAAGCTGTTTTCCTGAGTTCTGTGAGCCGCTATAGCAAATTAATCAAATCCCAGGAGGGGGATGGGAACTTCTGCTCTACTGATGACCGACACAACCAGGACTCGATACTGGCAGGCAGGTAGATATCTGCTGGGAGATAGCGTCAGGATGAACTTGAACTGTGGGATGCCCAGCTGGTGCTGAAGAACAGCTCCGTGGTATGGAGAAAACACACACAACAGACTTTCTTCCTGGCCGGCAGGCAGCTGCTTTCTCACGGCGTCTGCACAGGGCAGAGACAGAAGGAACATTCAAGCTCTCTGGTGTCCGCTCTTGTAAGAGTGCTAATCCCATGATAAGGCCCCTCAGGGCCTTATGGAAGCCTCACAGTCTCCCAAAGACTTCCCTTCAAATACGCACTGGGGTTTAGGGCCTCAACATATGTATGGGAAGGAGGCGGAGGCATCATTCCCTTGGTAGCAACAACTTGGATGTCAAACCTGATGGACAGCCCACTAGCAACCTGGGACAGGAGTAAAATAATCTAGTTAGTTACAGTGAGGCACAAGAGGACTGAAGGTTTCCACCTCACCCTGTCAAATCATTTTGGTCTCCAAATGGCCAGTTGGTTACTAATCTGTCTGAAAGAAAGACCCCACAGGATGAGTGGCAAAGACGGGAAATGGTCCTACGGATCCAGTTTTATAGGCACGACTTTTCAACCTGTTCCCTTGGGAGCAGTAGAAAGAAGGGGCCATCTGCCTATAGATAGCCAAACATCTACAAAAGGACATCTCACCTTCTAGAACCCAGAGGCAAGAGGGATGAACATCACAATGAAGCCCTCCTCTCCAATAAATACATAAATCTTAGAGAGAGAGCAGAAGAGTTCAAATACAATGTAAAAGTATGGTATTGGCAGAAAAACAGACATGTAGATCAATGGAACAGAAAAGAGAGCCCAGAAATGGACCCTCAACTGTATGGTCAACTAATTTTCGACAAAGCAGGAAAGAATGTCCAACGGAAAAAAGACAGCCTCTTCAACAAATGGTGTTGGGAAAATTGGACAGGCACATGCAGAAGAATGAAACTGGACCATTTCCTTACACCACACACAAAAATAGACTCAAAATGGATGAAACACCTCAAAGTGAGACAGGAATCCATCAAAATCCTTGAGGAGAACACAGGCAGCAACCTCTTCAACCTCCGCCACGGCGGCTTCTTCCTAGAGACATCACCAAAGGCAAGGGAAGCAAGGGCAAAAATGAACTACTGGGACTTCATCAAGATCAAATGCTTTTGCACAGCAAAGGAAACAGTCAACAAAACCAAAAGACAACTGACAGAATGGGAAGAAGATATTTGCAAACGACATATCAGATAAAGGGCTAGTATCTAAAATCTATAAAGAACTTATCAAATTCAACACCCAAAGAACAAATAATCCAATCAAGAAATGGGCAGAGGACATGAACAGCCATTTCTGCAAAGAAGACATCCAGATGGCCAATAGACACATGAAAAAGTGCTCCACATCACATCACAACAGACACACATCAATGTGCTCACTGGTGTGAGATACTATCTCACACCAGTCAGAATGGCTAAAATTAACAAGTCAGGAAACAACAGGTGTTGGTGAAGATGAGGAGAAAGGGGAACCCTCTTATACTGCTGGTAGGAATGCAAGCTGGTGCAGCCACTCTGGAAAAAAGAATGGAGATTCCTCAAAAAGTTGAAAATAGAGCTACCGTAAGAGCCAGCAATTGCACTACTGGGTATTTACCCTAAAGATACAAATGAAGGGACCCGAAGGGGCACATGCACCCCAATGTTTGTACATTAATGTCCACAATAGCCAAACTATGGAAAGAACCTAGATGTCCATCAACAGATGAATGGATAAAGAAGATGTGGTATATATATACAATGGAATACTATGCAGCCATCAAAAG
>NC_081572.1:7426928-7601166 GCF_022355385.1 Mustela nigripes | reverse complement strand
AACAATAGCCAAACTATGGAAAGAACCTAGATGTCCATCAACAGATGAATGGATAAAGAAGATGTGGTATATATATACAATGGAATACTATGCAGCCATCAAAAGAAATGAAATCTTGCCATTTGCATGACATGGATGGAACTAGAGGGTACTATGCTGAGCGAAATAAGTCAATCAGAGAAAGACAATTACATGACCTCACTGATATGAGGAATCTGAGAGGCAGGTAGGGAAGGAAAAAATGAAACAAGACAGGATCGGGAGGGAGACAAACCATAAGAGACTCTTACTCTCGTGAAACAAACTAAGGGTTGCTGGAGGGTGCGGGGGAGGGATAGGGTGACTGGGTGATGGACACTGGGAGGGTATGTGCTATGGTGAGTGCTGTGAAATGTGTACGCATGGAGATTCACAGACCTGTACCCCTGGAGCAACTAATACAGGACATGGTAATTTTTTTAAAAAGATACAATGTACATAATGAACATATTGTTACATAATGGCATTATGGAATATCCTTATATAACATCACCTAAGATGCCATCAGAAACTACAGTATCATGACACAATATAAATCACCCACTTCTACCCTCAACCGTGATGTGGAACTAGAATACTCTCAGCAAGAAAACCTAGCCTTAGATTGCACTTCCTGCGCCTCTTGACCTACAGGTCCTGCCCTAAACCACTTCTGGCATCTTCGTGAGCCAGCCTTCTGGGAGGCCACCGCCAGCCCCTTGCTCCGCCATATGGAAATCTGACATTCCCGTGGCTTTTGGCGAAATGGGGAGGGGTGAGCAGACTCAGGCTTCAGGGTGTCGACAAAGCAGGTGATTACTTCTACAAAGGCTGCCGGGAGAACCAGGGGAGGAGAAAGGCAGCGGTAAATGGGAATATGGGCCAAAAGGAAGCTAGAGCCTCTCGGGGAAAAGAAGGTCTCCCCGGTGACTCTGGTGAGCTCTGAATTCTGCAACCCAGAGAACCAGATCCTCCCCCCTTTCATCTTGAGGCCGCCCCTACGTCGCCAGCAGGAAGCCCTTCTGTCCCTCTTTTCTCAGCCTTTGGCAATAGTAAAACTTGGCTTAGAAGGGAAAGAGAGAGGTGCTGGAACTGCAGTGAATCACCCCAGGAAACAACACCCGAACAAAAACAAGACATGGGTAGGCTTCATTCGTGGGTCACCGACCTTGGCTGCACACCAGAGCCTGTGCAGGGGTTCCGTTTCAGACACTAGGCCCTGCCATGCACACAATGACATCAGAACCCCCACAGGGAGCTTCAGGGGGTCTCAATATTTTTCTAAAGCACCAAAGACAACGTTCCCTGCTCCTTCCCACCCCTCCCCCGCCCCACCTACCCCCCTTCCCACACACTTCCTGATCACTTTGCTCAGAAAATGCCTGTTCTAAAAGGCAGTATAAACTGTTAGCTTCTTAGGTAAAACAGCATTAAGAAAGGAAAGCCAGGGATGCTGGGTGGCTCAGTTGGTTAAGCGGCTGCCTTCGGCTCAGGTCATGATCCTAGTGTCCTGGGATCGAGTCCCACATCGAGCCTGCTTCTCCCTCTCTGCCTCTGCCTGTGCTCGTGCTCGCTCGCTCTGTCTCTCCCTAACAAATAAATAAATAAAATCTTAAAAAAAAAAAAAAAAGAAAGAAAGAAAGGAAAGCCATGACAAACCATAGAACAGAGTCAAATATCAGATTAAGGTTTCCTCATTTTTACCCGCACGGTTCATTATCCATGCCTCATCCCTGTCTGTTGTGCCCAGAATGTGGTCCTTGCAAAGGGCACAGATCTGCTTCCAGGTGTTGAGCTCTTTAAACTTAGAAGCTGGAGAGAGTCTTCTCAAAGACCATCCCATTCGATCTTCCCAACATCTTCATTTCCACATTCACCAAGTTCCTCCTGCAGACCTACTGTGCGCCGGGCACTGTGCTGATTGGTGTGGAGGACACAGGGGGCACCAGAGCAGACCCACCCCTGCCCATGCTCCGGCCTTCAGGCCACAGAGAATCAAGGCCACGGGTGATGACAGCGTAAGGAAGAGAAAGCCCACTGTGGGAGAAGTGCTAAGTGGAACCAAGACATGGGCGGCCAAGGAAGCCTTGCAGGGGAGGAACACACCAACCACATCAGAAGCGGGAGAGAACGGCGTCCTGAGCTACTCTCCACTGCCATGGGTTAGTAAGTATCACTGAACTTTTGCAGTGGACTCAGCACACCTCGGTCCTGCTTCGGTCAAAGTGAGAAGTTCTACACTTATTCACCCAAGTCATTGGCAAAAGGAAGCTCCAGAGGGGACTGGCTATGATTTTGGAGCCACGGTGTGCTCCTGGGCCACGGGGATGACACTCCTTCCCCTCCACCCACGCCTAAGACACAGGACAGAGAAAGGAATTGCAGACCTAGACCAGCACAGAGCATTTCTGGAGGTACTGAAGAGTGGCACTACTATGCACGGGCCTTGTCATCTGGGCCCAGAGTTCACTCAGTTCTACGCTGGACTCTTGACATCGGCTCAGGTCATGATCTCAGGATCATGGGATCGAGCCCCAAGTCAGGCTCCCTGCTTGGCGGGGAGTCTGCTTGAAAGTCTCTCGCTTTCCTTCTTCCTCTGCCTCTCCCCCTGCTCACACGCTCACGCTCCTTCTTTCGCAAATGAGTCAATAAATCTTTTTAGAAAATCAGTTTATTATAAACTGCCAGTTTATTATAAAAATAAGAAGCACGTAGTGCTTGGCTAAAGCGAAGCAGAAGCTCTGGGGTGCGCACCTGTGCATGTGTGCGCATATGTGCGTTTTCATGCCAGACCCTCTTGCCTCTGGGAAGACACCGCACTGACACAGGTGGGTTCTGAGCCCGGGCCAAGAGCCAGAGTGCACCATCTCCAACTCTCTAGGCCACGGGCAAAGTTACTAGTTTCTCCTGCAGCCCAGGAAGCCAGGACCACGGGCACACCAACCACCAGAGCAGTGCATGTGCACAGCTAAACGTGCACCGCAGGATGGCCAGGGACCCATGAAAGCCGCGCGTTTTCCTTCTCCTAGAGGCAGCAAGCACAGCGTACTAGAAGACTGCGTCCACCCCTTCAGCCCCTCTGCGGGCCGGCGAGACCAAAACCAACACCCGAGCTTCTTCCCTAAAGTCGCAAGAGGCTCCTGAACGCATCACTCGCAAAACAAACCTCAAGCCTGGCTCCCGCTTGCACCTGGAGACCGGTGCTCAGCACCCAGCAGGCCCTGAATGCCACTGTTGCCAAGTTCCCACTCGGAAGAGCAAGCAGCTCCCCTGTGCAAAGCCCGGGACGTTGACATATCCTGTCCACTCCATAAAAGACTCAAAACCCTTTTGTCGGTGGATCCCTCTGGGAGACCACCTTTCCGGGGTGCCCTCTAGCCATCAGAAACGAGCGCACCCATCAGCAGTGTCTCACTTAGCGAGCTCAGCTGCTTGGGGAGCAGACTCGCTCAGCCTGCCCGCTCAGCAGCCAGAACATCGGCTTGTTCTTACTCAAAACACCCAGTGCTTAACTGATGGCCTCTGGGGATGTTAACTGATGGCCTCTGGTGACGTCCATGGCATGAGTTGTCCCTACCTGAGTCACCTCTCAACCTTAGTACCACCAACACCAAAAGAAACTAAGAGAATGTTGTTGGGGGCTGAATTGTGTCCCCTAAAATTCCTAAGTTGCAGCCCAAACCCCTGGACCTCAGAATGTGGCTGTATTTAGAGAGAGGGTCTTTGAAAGAGGTGATCAAGTTAAAAGGAGACCATCAGGGTGGGCCCTCGTCCATCCAACCAGTGTCTGTAGGAGAGGACATTCAGATGCATGGGGAGATACCAAGCATGTCCCTGCACAGAAGCAAGACTGCATGAGGGCCCAGCAGGACGGGAGCGTTTGCAAGTCAGCAAGAGAGGACGCAGAGGAAGCCTGACCAGCAGGCTCCCTGATCGCAGAGTTCCAGCCTCCAGGGTCAGGAGGAAACATCCTACTGTTTCTGGAGGGCTCTGGTCTGCAGCACTCCGTGCTGGCGGCCCTGGAAATGAGCACCGGTGTGCGGGCAGTGAAGCAATACGCCCACTTGCAAAACCTCATCCCCCTTTGACAGGATTCTACAGTCAGTGAAGTCGCCCGATAACCCCCGGTGCCCCAGCCCCTGCCCTGGAGGCTCTGTCCAGCCTAGCGAGGATGGCAACAGCCCATCAAGCCCAGTATACCCTCCAGGATGAAGGGAACTGCATCTGCCAAAGCTCAACCAAGCATGAGAAAGAAGGAAGCACCAAGGGGCGCCTGGGGGGCTCAGTCGGTGAAGCGCCTGACTTCGGCTCAGGTCATGATCTTGGGGTCTTGGGATTGAGCCCTGCTTCTCCTTCTCCCTCTGCTTCCTCCCTCCCTCCCCTTCCTCCCCCACCTCCCATTCATGCAGGAGCATGTGCACTTTCTCTCTCTCTCTCTCAAATAAATAAATAAATAAAATCTTAAAAAACAAAAACAAAAACAAGAAACAGAAGGAAGCACTAAAACGGAGGCAGAGGGCCAGTCTTGGCTGGGCTTAGCAGAAAACGCCAGGCTTCCACTCCAGGCTCTCAGGTGTTTTTATTGTCGCAGTTTCTCCCTGGGGCATTCTGTAAAGCGCTCCTGCCACTCCCCCCGCCCCCCCTCCGCAACCCCATCTTCTCTCTGCAAGGTATTCTTTGGTGAAGTAGAATCCGAATGCTGAAGATGGAGAGAACATATACAAGAGGAAAAAAAACTTCCAAAGGCCCACTCTGGGGGAAAAATACTCGCCTCCTGCAACCTGGACTGCTTCCAGAAACGTGTCCTAGGTGGCCGCTCAGAGCAACCCCAGCCAGGCAATACAGACATCAGCCAACGTTGGCCACATAGTAAACGTTCGGGCACCCACTGCTTGGTCAGGTTTTCAGCAGAAGCGTCTTCTCTGCCACTACAGAGACAGCAAAGAGAAGCAGCTCTATGGGACCGGAGACCCAGATAAATTAAGGAGGGGGAGGGGGCGGAGAAGAAGGCAGTACCCCCAACCTTGGGAAATCGGCCCTGACCCCAGAGCCTCTCTGGGCAGGACCACCAGCCACGCTCTCTCAGACGAGAGATCTCCGATGCAGTCCCAGAGACCACTTCTTTCCCTTCCCCAAGGCAGTCCCCCAGCAGCCTCCTCAAGATGTCACATCCCAAGGGAGGGGAGGGGTGGGGAGTGCGTATCTCCCGGGGAGACTGCCAAGATGGAAAGCAAGCTGAAAAAAGCAAGTAGCAACAACACAGTATGTTCCCATGTGTTTTTTAGAAAACACAAAACAAAATTACACTTCCAGATGTACACAGATACATATGTAAAGGCGCGGAGCAACCCGGCTACTCAATGATGGGGAAATTACCAGGCGAACGACACACAGGAACGTGGTGGGACGCTGCACAGGGACTAGAAGGACTGTAGATAAGAGTCAGTTCAAATGTAAAAACAGCCCCCGAGAGGAAGCACACACCGGCTCCGGTGGTGTGAAAACGCACTGTATCCATGCACACTAGAGAAAGGAGCTCGAAACGAGGCAGAACTGGGATTGCTGTAGAGCGGATTTAAAGCATGTTCGAGCGAAACAAACAAATGGGCAAAGTGTTTACCTTTCAGTATATAAAAGACACAGCATAGTTCATTTTCTTGAAGAAAGGAGAAAAAGCCTGGAAGGATACCCACTAAACCGTTAACAATGGTGGGTCTGGGGACAGCGGAGGAAGATGGACGTGTCAGTCCATTCGGGGTCACTAGAAAAAATTACTCTAGGGGGCGCCTGGCTGGCTCAACCCATGGAGCTCGCAACTCTTGATCGTGGGGTTGTGGATTCAAGCCCCACATTGGGGGTAGAAGTTATTTTAAAAAATAAAATCTATTAAAATTAGGAGTACCTGAGTGGCTCAGTCAGTTAACCATCTGCCCTCAGCTCAGGCCCCATGATCCTGGGGTCCTAGGATGGAGCCCCACCTCAGGCTCTCTGCTCAGGGGCAACTCTGCTTCTCTCCCTCTGCCCCTTCTCCCTCTCCCTCTGCCCCTCCCCTCCACTTGTGCTCTGTCTCTCAATTTCTCTCTCTCTCCAATAAATAAATAAAATCTTTCCAAAAAATATAAAAATAAATACATTGTTTTGAAAAAATTAAAAAATTACCATAGACCGAGTGGCTTATATACAACAGAAATGTATTGCTCACACTGCTGGAGGCTGGAAGGCGAGTATCATAGAGGCCGGCAGGACCCAAGTCGGGTTTCTTGTTCACGGACATCCTCGTGTGTATCCGCACAGGGCAGAACAGGGAGCTCTGGGGGACCTCTTTATAAGGGCACTAATCTCATCCTGAGGAAACCACGCTCACTACCTGACCACCTCCACAAGGTCCACCTCCTAATACCATCACACTGGGGGTTAGGATTTCACTGCATGAATTTTAAGGGGACGCAGTCTATACCAGGAAGGGACCTTCATAGAAATTTTTTTTCTTTAGTTTTTATGATTAGATTTTTGGGCTGTAGTTGTAATACTAGATGATTACAAAGAAAGACAGAACGGAGGGCACCTGGGCAGCTCAGGCGGTTAAGCATCTGCTGTTGGCTCAGGTCATGATCTCTGGGTCTTGGGATCGAGTCCTGCTTCGGACTTCCTGCTCCCTGGGGAGTCTGCTTCCCCCTCTACCCCTTTTCCCTGACTTGTGTTCTCTGTCTCTCGATTAAATAAATAAAATCTTTAAAAAGGAAGGAAGGAAGCAAGCAAGCAGGACTTGGGAACACACATCCTACCACCCTTCTACCCACCAGTGGAAAATCACTGCTTTAAACTCAAGGTAAAGGCCACCCACCTACTACCATCCTGAACTTCATATAGAACCAGAACTGCAAAGATCATAAAAATGTCAATGTCTCCAAACAGCTGTTCACTATCCATTCCGTCTCTCCCCATGGCCTCTGGAGGGGAAGCCTGGGCTCAGGCCGGCCCCAGCCAGCCCCCTCCTGGCAGCCGTCTTCCCGAGGTCCAGCAGCCGGCTACCTCCAGGCCGACCCACTGCCTCTTTCCCTCTCCCATTAAGACACCATTTGGCAAAATCTCCACAAATCTCTGTAAGCTCATTTCCCATTAACGGTTACTGCCCGAGCCTTCTCTACTTTATTCGCAGATAAAGAAATGAAAACAAATACCCAGTTCAGAGAGCAATTTGATGTATCTGAAGTTAACAAAGCCGCAATGGGTTCAACCTGACAGGCTGTGATGAGTAAAACCCTTTTCATGAGCGGTATTTTGCTTGGGCTCCAAAAGGGGGACAGATGAATCTGAAAAGCTGAACAAACAGAAATAGCATTGGGAGACCAGAGCTGGTGGTTAACCATCTCCTTCCCACAGACCCAAGAGTCTGGGTTCGCAAACCGACTTCTAGCAGCCCGAGAAGGCTACCTTCCCTGTGGGTGCTCAGTCAGGGTCAGATAAGAGGTCCAAACCCATTAGCTCACACTCCACGAAGCACCTCGGACAGATCCACACTGCTGCCCTTCCTGGGTCTAGAAAGCCCATTAAGAGCGAGACCTAAGGGTGTCTGGGTGGCTTGGTGGGTTAAGCCTCTGCCTTCGGCTCAGGTCATGATCCCAGAGTCCTGGGATCGAGCCCCATGTTGGGCTCTCTGCTCGGCAGGGAGCCTGCTTTCCCCTCTCTCACTGCCTGCCTCTCTGCCTGCTTGTGATCTGTCAAATAAATAAGTGAAATCTTTAAAAAAAAAAAAAAAAGAGTGAAACCTAGGGGAACCTCAGGCTGTCTCAGAGCAACGGTAGCCTGACTTTGCCACTCACACAGCAACATCTGTATTCAGTGACTGTAGCACTTATAAATAATTCTTATCTGTTTATAGGCCTTCCAGAACAAATTCCCCTTCTCACATCGACAGCAAGAATTAATTTCTTTTCAAATGTCCTAGAACAGATGCTTACTGTCAGGCCGATCTTTCTGCCAATTAGCTTGGTTCTGGGCGTTCACGGTTATCATGTCCGTTCTCAAGCCCCTTCAAATTCTCTCCCTGGACATGCAGCCGCTACTCCCAAGCCATTGCTAATTTTCTGTGCAGTCTGGCCACGACTTTCTCCTGGGACCTTCTCCATATTCAGAGCATATATTAGAACAAACACCAAGCAAAAGGTTAAAACAATGATGCTGCACAGTACAAATTGGTCAATGACTATTTACACTGCCCAGAGAAAGTCCCCACATTCAGACAGCTGATCAAATATACCGGCCCCCATCTCCGCCCCCAGTACCGGGGAGCAGTGACCCATCATGAGTGCAAAGAGCCCTCCCTGAGACACGGTCTTAGAAGCCCCAGGTAGGAAAGGCAGAATGAGAACCAATGGGGGCTGTGTAGAGCCACTGAGCCAGCCCCTGGTCCACTGTTCTGAGAGTTAAGGCCACTGGCCCTAAGATCTTCCTGCCAGGTGAGTAGAATATACCCGACGGCCAGTTCACCCATGACCAGGGTGGGTCTGAGAGCAGAACACGGCAGCCCACATGGAAGACCTCTCAAAGTTCTTATCATGCAGCTATAAACAATGACAATTAGAATCAGTTCCTTATTGGTCCTAAGGACAAGTTCCCAAGAACCCTTCTTTTTCTTTCTCTATTCAGGAATTTATGACAGCCAAGAAGGCAGGTAGGCAAATGTCAGTTGGACATCTAGCCCAGGTAGGCTAGATGTCCAACTGACTCTGGACAGCCTGGCCTGATCCTAGCTCATCACAGTCCAAAAGAAGAAATGACCTCCAACCCCATTCTCCCCTATAGTGTCCTTCTTGTGCCTCCATCCTTTCTGGGTGAGAAAGGACCAGTCCCAGATCTCACAAAGGACTTGTGCCTACCTCTAGGGCTGGATGGGATCCAGCATCGGGTCATATTCCCATCCTGGGTTCTTATGGACACTGATCCTTCACACCATGTGATTTTAACCAATGGCACCTGGTTATGATCTCATGGCTGGATTTCAGGCTGTGGTCTGTACCACGCTTCTACATGAGCAAGTAAGTACCCGCTCACTCCCCAAACCTAACCCACCAGCCCCATTTCAGCAAAGAAAACCTAAAATCTGTGACTCCCCCCCCCCCCCCCCAGTTCTGGTGTCTCTTTAGATTTTTCAATTTTTACTTTGCAGCTCTTAAAGGGAGTTATCCTCAAGCTACAAGAAGGAAGACTGGAGCCAAGGGGCACGCAACCAGTCAACAGCAGAAATGAACTTGAACTCAGGGCTCTGCTGCCCGGTGTCCCCACCTCACCCTTCCATTAATAAGCCCTTGTTGATGTGACACTTTGTCAATGGTCTTGTGCTGTAGCTGGGTGTCGTCATCTCCCTGATGACAGTGTAGGCTCCTTAAGGGTCAAGTCCGTGATCATAATCACTCACTTCTCCCAGCTGCTGGGTCCGCTCAGAGACACAGGGCCACACGTTTCCGCGCCAGCTGAACTCTCTATTTATAACGAAATCTGACATTTCAAAATCTGAACTTACCAAAATGTAACTAAGGGAATGATTAGTCATATTACCAAGAGCTTATTTTCTTTTAGGAAAAAAAAAGTCCGAATTCACAGTAAAATTCTAGATAAAAGCCCTAAATGGCTTGAAATACCTACTTCACTATCACTGGCAACTCAACAGAGCCATGAGTGGGTATATCAAGTCTGAAGAGTGGTACTCACCAGGTGAGGCATCAGGAGGTCAGCCAGGTAGACAAAAGCAGCTCCAAGCGTGAACCCAACGGCCACAGGGAAGAAGGCAAAGGAACCAAAGCCCCCAGAGGACGTGGCCATCTCAACAGCCGGGGCCAGGAGAGACCAATAGGAAGCCGCTAACATGACCTGCAAAACCACATTGAACAAGCCATTAAACCAACCACAACCCCAAAAGGCCTTCCAACTGCCGACTTCAGCTGCTCTCTGGGGCCCACAGTGAACCCTACGCAGGCATTAAGCCCTTCGTCTTCAGTAGTCGGTAATCTCTCAAACCAAAAAGCCACCACCAGAATGCCTGAAGCAGACACCATAGGAACTCAATGGGGCGTGGGATGGAGGGGACCTTGGAAGGATGGAGTCCAGCGGGCTCTCATCTAGCCTCAAACTCAGCGGGTCTCAACCCTGGGCAACTTTACTCTCTGGTACAGTTTGGCAACAATGTGTGGAGACATTTTTGGTTGTCACAGTAGACGTGTGTCACACACATCCATCTTCCTTCTATTTTTACCTGGTAGTTCTACGTCTGCTCTCTGGAGCATCAAAGAAGGGATCCTTCTTCTAAGGATACGTGGCAGCCTTTGAAATATTTGAAGACAACCGCTGATCAATGTCAGCCTGGGCTTGCCAACTTTGTTATCTCTCCAAGGAAAGAAGAGAACTAATATTTATTGATTCCCCTACTATGTCCAGGGAAATAGATCTTGGTATCTTCTTTTATCATGGCCACGACCCCGGGAGGCAGACGCTACTTTCCATTGCTATCCACAGATAAAGAAATCGAATCTAGAAGTAATGAGGCCATGTGAAGGAGGTGACATCGTCAGTAAGTGGCAAGTTCACAGACCTGAGCAAGCAGGACCAGAATCACTTGAATGAGGGCGGAACCATGAAAGGGAAGAGAAAAATGAAGCAGAACCCAAGTCTCAGTGAGGTCAATCTAATAGAACTTCTCCAGTGTTTACTGAATTAAATGCTCATCCACGGCTGTTTACTCTTAAAGATGCTGTGACATCTTCTTGGCAAGGGTACACCCACTACCCATCGTAACCATCCCACAGTCATCACTGACATGTAAAATGTTGAATGGGTTTCTAAAAATGATTTAATTATGCCCTGCCTTAAAACAAAAAAACAACAACAACAAAAAAACAACTGCATCACCCGTCTCCAAAATAACATTCGGAGTGACAGAACCAGGTATTACAAGAGCAACAATAAAGAACAAATCCATGCAGAAAGCAATTTCCCTTCTGCCAACCATCATCCACAGACAGTCACTTGCTTTGGGCCTCATTCTCCCACCAAAAGAATTAGTGCCACCCACAGAAAGATTGTATCTGCCTCAGAAACTTCCAGAAAGAAAATGCCTCATCAGTTCAGTTCCATGAGACCGTCTAAGGAAGACTATGGACTCCTTCCCCGTGCCAGAGCTTAACCTGTCCCTTTCCCAGACTGCTGTCTCATGGGATTTAGAATTCAACAGCCCCCAGGAGCTGCTGTTCATGATAAACTCTGCACTGAGGAGGACGTGGCCACACCTGTCTGGCAACCTCTCTGTGTGCACATTCCAAAGCCTCACAAACAGCCCCACCATTAGCTACTCTAATGCCGCACACCGTCCAGGAAGGCCACTCATCTCGTCCTCCAACCCGTCCCTGCGTGGCTGATGCCATGGGGTGGGGGTGGGGGGCGGGGAGGGAGCCCTTCTCTTCTTTTCTGCCCAAGCTCCTTTCACCCCTCTGCATCCCTGGATGCCGACTTATTCCTCACGTCTGCAGATGAGAAATACAAAATGTTCCCATCGACGAGTGACAGGAGGCAGAGCAGGAGAGAGGTGCCTCTCGGCGAAGAGTGCTGGGATGCTGGGGTGCTTGAAAGAGAAGAGCATGCCGGGGGATTCGTAGGGGCCCCTCCTGGAGAATCACCATTCTCTAGCCTTCCAGCGAAATCCAGGACCCAACTGGATTTCCTTCATGTCTTTTCCTCACCAGACTCCCTGCCTCCTACATAAACTGGACAAATAACCAAAGAAAAATCGTGACATAGAACCGGGTTGCCTGTCTGAAGTGAAGACGGGGCCCAAAGAAAAGCTATTTAGAGGGTGTATGTGGGAGACAAAATAATGACCTCTCCCCAAACACAGCCACGTCCTGATCCCCCAAAACCTGGGACTATGTCCCCCTTCCGTGGCAAAAGGGACTCTGCAGCAGTGATTAAGTTAAGGACCTTGAGATGGAGAGCTTATCCTGGATGATCTGGGTGGAGCCAATGTGATCCCAGGGTCCTTAGGAAAAGACAAGAAGAGTCAAAGACAGATGTGATGACAAAAGCAGAGGTCACAGTCAGCAAGGGACTGGAAGATGCTGCCGGGCTGGCGTGAAGACTGAGGAAAGGTCATGAACCAAGAAATACGGGTGGCCCCTAGAAAGTAGAAACAGCAAGGAAACAGACTGTCTAGACTGTCCCCTAGAGCCTCCAGAAGGAACACGGCCCAGCCAACACCTTGACTGTAACCCAGTGAAACCATTCTGGATTTCTGAACTCCAGGACTTTCAGAGCGCGGATGTGTGTCCTTCTGAGCTGCTACATTTGTGGTATTCTCTTACAGTGGCAACAAGAAACTAATAGAGCCTTTGAAGGCATACATTACATTTTTGTTGTTGTTGTTGTTGTTGTTTTTCCTAGAGCAGTTATAGGTTCACAGCAAAATAGAGCAGAAAGTACAGAGAAGTCCCATGCCCCACAGGTTCATAAAGTCCCAGGATAGGCCTCCCACACCTTGGTGGCGTATGCATTATGGTACACGGATACACCAGCACCATCGGAAAGCCACCGTTTACATCAGAGTTCAGGCTTGCTGTGTACAGCCTATGGGCTTCTATAAATACATAAAGGTAGGGATCCGCCATTACGGTATCATCAGAGGGTCGTCTCACGGCCCTACAAATCCTAGGCGCTCTGTGCATTCATCCCCTCCTCCTCCCAACCCTGGGCAACCACTGATTTCTTTACAGTTTCCATAGTCTTTTGCCTTTTCTAGAATGTCCCACAGTTGGAATCACACAGTCCGTAGCCTTTTCAGACCGGCTTGTTTCACTCAGGGATATGCTTTTAAGATTCCTCCATGTTTTTCCATGGCCTGCAGAGCTCACTTCTTTTTAGCCCTGAATTCCATGGTCCGGATAGACCCCCGTTCATTTGTCCCTTCACCTGTGGAAGGACCTCTCGATTGCTTCCAAGTTTTGGCAAGTATGAATAATGAATAAAGCGGCTATCAGCAACCATGTGCAGGTTTTCGTGGACACATAACTCTTCGGTTCATCCTGGTAAATGCCAAGGAGCACAACGGCTGAATTGTATGTTAAGCCTTATTTAATAATTCCGCCCACATAGGTGGCCGGCCTGAAACTCTCAATACTAGCAAAGCTCCTTTAAATGTCAAGCATTATTTAAATCTGGATGTAGCCAATTACCTTCCTGAAACAGGAAGTCTGATTAACCCTCATTTACTCCTAACAATCAGGGCCTGGAGGGGACAGGCTACCGAGAAGAAGGTGGTGAAAAGTGGGCCCAAGACTTCAGGTAATGAGATCCACAGGGAGGGCCTTGCCAGCCAGTCCCTTTATGACCCAGATGACAGATACCCAGAGCTCTCCTGCTGCTACCACACGGCTTATAAAGGCAAAAACTAGCCTAGCAGCACCAGCCCTGAAGACATCAGATAGAAGCATGAGGACTAGACAAGGAGCACCTTCCTCTTCCCACCTTTGTCTAGAAAAGGAATGCATAATCAAGTTTTAGGGCACACGGCAGGGGCCTCACTGTTCCCCCCAAGCCCTTTTCTTGCCTCTTCATTGCCAAAAATAAAACCATCAAATGCACTACAGGAAAGCTTGCATGAACCTCATCCTCCAAGCCAGAGGTTGCCAAGACCAAAGAGGCCCCAATTTTTGCTCAAGCGAGCATTTCAATAACAATGACAATCCCTGTGAGAAGAGCTAAGGAGGAAATGTGGTTTTTTTTTTTTCAAAAGAGAACCGAGTATCTCACTTCTGGCTGGCTGGCTTGGTAGACCTACTGCAGGGCCGGAAACCTGAAGATGGAAGGGCAAGCTGCCGTGTGAGAAGCTGTGTCTACGCCTCACTTCCCATGACGGACATTCATCCCGCCCTGGCTCTCTTCTTGACATGCTGCCTGGGGCATCTCAGCCCCTAAGTGACCCCAAGGCCCAGCCCTCCAGAGGGATGAGTGAAAGAATGGATGATCTGAGTTCCTTTTAAAGAAAACTGATGTTGGGGCGCCTGGGCAGCTCAGTGGGTTAAAGCCTCTGCCTTCGGCTCAGGTCATGATCTCAGGGTCCTGGGATCGAGCCCCGCATCGGGCTCTCTGCTCAGCGGGGAGCCTGCTTCCTCCTCTCTCTCTGCCTGCTGCTCTGCCGACTTGTGATCTGTCTGCCAAATAAATAAATAATCTTTTCTTAAAAAAAAAAAAAAAGGAAAAGGGGTGTCAATCTTGTTCACGGTTGACAAAAGGTGGGAACAGCCCAAATGTCCATTAACGGGTGAATAGAGAAATAACATGTTCCACTTGACAAAGTACTTTTCAGCCATGAGAAGGAACGGAATGCTGGGGACATATTACAATACAAGGGAGCCTCAAAAACATTAATTACGTGAAGTGCTCAGCAGGGAGCCTGCTTCCTCCTCTCTACCTGCCTGTCTCTCTGCCTACTTGTGATCTCTGTCTGTCAAATGAATAAATGAATCTTTAAAAAAATAATAATAAAATAAAAAATAAGTAAAAGAATATAATTCCATTCACACAAAATATCCACAATAGGTTAATCCTAGACAGAGAACAGATTAGTGACGGACGGGATGGTGGGAGCCGGGAACGGGGGAGCCACTGTCTAACAGGCGCGGGGCCCTCCTTGGGGATGAGGGAAGTATCTGGAATTAGACAGAGCTGATGGTCCCGCAACACTGTGAATGTACTAAATGCCACTGAATTCTACACTGCAAAATGGTGAATATTATATGGATTTTATCTCAATTAAAAAAATGAAGCTTAGGGGCGCCTGGGTGGCTCAGCGGGTTAAAGCCTCTGCCTTTGGCCCAGGTCATGATCCCAGGACCCTGGGATCGAGCCCCGCACTGGGCTCTCTGCTCAGTGCAGAGCCTGCTTCTCTCTCTCTCTCTCTGCCTGCCTCTCTGCCTACTTGTGTTCTCTGTCAAATAAATAAATAAAATCTTAAAAAAAAAAAATGAAGCTTAATAAAAATGAGGGGTGCCTGGGTGGCTCAGTGGGTTAAAGCCTCTGCCTTCGGCTCAGGTCATGATCCCAGGATTCTGGGATCGAGCCCCACCAATGTGGGAGGGAGCTGCTTCCCCCTCTGTCTCTGCTTGCTTCTCTGCCTCCTTGTGATATCTGTCTGTCAAATAAATAAATAAAATCTTAAAAAAAAAAAAAAGGAAGCTTGAGCTAGCCCTAACCGTTTGAACCCCATCTTGCACGACTGCCCCCTGCTACGTGCTGAGCCCTCCAGTCCCACCCCCATGCCTTGGCCCAAGCACTTCTATCTGCAAAAATGCCAAAACACCAAGACCTACCTCTCATGCGCCTTCTTCCAAGCATCTAAAACCCTTTACCACATGTATATACACATAAAAATGGGTGGGAACATGCGGATTTAGAATCAGGTCCAAATTCACATCTTGGCTTTGCCACTTCCTAGGTAGGAAGCCCCCAAGCAAATAACATAAAAGCTCTCTGTGGGTCAGGATTTTTTTTTTTTTTTAAGACTCTATTTATTTATTTGACAGAGAGAAACACAGCAAGAGAGGGAACATAAGCAGGGGGAATGGGAGACGGAGAAACAGGCTTCCCACCTAGCAGGGAGCCTGATGCGTGACTCGATCCCAGGACCCCGGGATCATGACTTGAGCCAAAGGCAGACACTTTAAGGAATGAGCCACCCAAGCCCCTGCAGCTCAGTTTTGAGCAAACAAACATAGGAGCAATGCTTACTCTACAACAAGATTGTCTTAAAAATGATATGTGGGGAGGAACCTGGGTGGCTCAGTGGATTAAGGTCTTTGCCTTCGGCTCAGGTCATGATCCCAGGGTCCTGGGATCGAGCCCTGCATCGGGCCCCCTGCTCACTGGGGAGCCTACTTCCTCCTCTCTCTCTGCCTGTCTCTCTGACTACTTGTGATCTCTGTCTGTCAAATAAATAAGTAAAATCTTTAAAAAAAAAAAATGATATGGGGCAATGCACATTCCACACCTACCTAGCTCCTTGTGGCAAGTTAAGGGTCGAGTTGGTGTCCTTGGGTTCTTCCCTGAGCCTGCCTTCACTCAGCATGCTCCCACCCCCACCTTTAAGGTGGCCCCTTTCCAACATACTGGACTCATTATTTGTGTCCATATCCCCCGGGGACCAGGAGGACAGCCGCGCTAGAGCATCTCTGTATGGGCGGCACCGCAGGTCTGAGCAGTCCTGAAGCAGACCGTCGGTACTGGTTGCCTAAATCGATTCTGTGATCCCTGCTAATGATGGGGAGCAGTGGGGGCGGAGAAATCAAAAGAAGGCATAATCAGGAAGTGATTCAACACTCATTTTTTTTAGTCTACTACCTAAATTTTAAAGTGATTTTACCTTCCAATTTAAGTACTATACAGGCTCATACTCGAATGCCTTCACTCCTTTGACAAACACTGGATGAGTCATTGTTTAACATAGCAGAGTTTTTCTTAGGTGTGGGAAGAAGGTGGTAGAGAATTTTCAGAGCACCACAGAAAATCTGTTGAATACAGTCCACTGATAGAGCTGAACGGGGTTTGAGGAGGCTGCCCCGTCCACAGGCTTCAACAGGAAGGAAAACCGAGACCCCAAAGGGATTGAGCAGTGGCTTTTCTCAAAGCCCCAGAACAAGCTGATCCCATCCAAAGCTAACAGCACCAGCCCACATCAAGCTCCTACCATCCTTCCCCCCACCCGCCCCCCACCGACCCTGAGTCTTTTAAGAAATTCTAAGAGCTACAGAGTGAAGACAAAGTTGAAGTTAGTGCCTCCCTTGTCACCAGGCAAAGCACCCCACAGCCACAGCCTGGGATGAATTAGCTTCAGCAATCATCTGATGCAACCTTGATCCCATGGACATCCCCACCATTGGGATATAAGCTGCTTCAAGAAAACCCAGCACTAGGAAATATTGGGCAACTCGTCAACAGGAGAAATTATCCTGTTAAACATTTTTCTCTTCAAGCTTCATCAAGCCTTGCAAATCGAAATAAACCTTAAAAACCAAAACCCATAGCCCATGACTGCCTTAGAGGGAGGGAAACAAGCAGTTCTGTAACTGAAAAGATAATGTCCCCTTAGCAGCACGGCTGAAGCTAATAGTCTCAAGACGAAGTCTATGCAGACTATGCTCTCAGTGTAGGGCTCTGAAGGAAGGGCACACCTTCCTCTCTTGCAGACCACACTCTAAAACAAGAACATTTTAAACGCAGCACGTACCCTGGGGCGGATGCTGGGAACAGAAGAAGGACTGCAGTGGGGGAAAAACAGTGAAATCCAACTGGCATCTGGGGCTGAGGGAACAGCGAGGTACTAATGTTAATTTCTTGGCTTTGACAAATGTGCTGTGGTTATGTAACGTGGTTAGGGGAAACTGGGTGAGAGTATGCAGAAATTCCCTGGGCTGTTTTTGAAACTTTTCTCAAAATCTAAAACACTTCCAAACGAAGAGTTTATTAAAAATTAATAGTAATAGCTACCAAGGCTTGTGAGGAGATGGAGGGGGATCATGGCAGGGGAGGAACAAAGACATGAAGCCCAGAGGGCCCACGGTCTGCCTGGTGCGGCCAGCAGAGAGACTGGGTGGGAAGACGCTACTCATGATGCGGGGTGGGGGGGGGGGTGGTACTGCATGTCTCACAAGCTCCACCTCTGGAAAATCTACAGCTTCCTCCCTGTGATTCAGAGAGGTTGAGTAAGTCACCCAAGGACGCCCAGCAGTAAGTGACGGAGCTGGGATCTAAAACCAAGGTCAAGCTCTTAATCCCAAAGCTCCACTCGTCTCAGACATCTGAGATTCCTCAGAAACAACAACATTCACGATGTCACCTACTCAGTGGTCCAACCAGAGAATGATTTCCCCCTAAATAGAACGGTCAGTGTTGACCATGTTTACGATAGCCATGTTTACTGTCCTGATGTGTACATCCTAGCCCATTCTGGAATATCGTGGGATATAAGCTGTGGAGCTTAGAATACATGGGGCCAGTTGGACACAAGCTGCTGGATCCTGAATTCCCATTGGGCTTAAGGTACAGCAATGGGCAGGATCTTGACCACAAAGACAGAAGGAGAGGGAGAGCCGGGGCAGCTACGGACTGACAGACACCCCGAGGAGGCTGTCCCCTGTTTACCCCCCAGAACCCAGATCAGCCCACGAATAGAGGGCCCAGAGCGATGGGAAATGGGCGTGCCGATGCGATGGCAAAGAGGCCTGGTGGAAAGTGCGGCTAAGGAGCGATCGGACCCCAGATTCCTCCTGCACCTCAGGTGGCCAAGCCCATGCGCGACCAGGGGGAGAGCACCCCACCGAAAGCAAGAGGACGGGGGAGCCTGTGTGCTCAATGACGGCGCCCAGAGTGCTTCCACCCAGTGCTCCCACGTCCCAGCCCAGCTGCTGCCTCAGGGGCCCCCGTCCCATGGGCAGCTTCTCCCCCAGCACTGCCTCCCCAGATACCCTGCACACATGACTCCGGGCCAGGCTCTGCTTCTGGGGCAGCCGGCTAAAGACTCTTTACCTCCTGGTGCCCTACTGGTCAGCAGGACCTGGGCTTCAAGAGCCCAGAGGAGACGAGGAGCTGGGGGTGCTCCTCGGAAGAGCAAAATCGGGAGAGCCCCTGGCCAGTGTGCATGTCTGGAGGTGAGACTTACAGACCTCTATGAGGGAGACCGGAGGGCGGCCAAGGGGGGAATGGAGACCTTTACTAAATGCTGGAAATCACAGCTGCACGAGAAAGGAAATTCATGAATAACACTCACAGTCTCCATGTAAGCAGACCAACGAGGGTCTTACTAAGTAATTTACTGTGAGAAAATATACACAACATCCAAGTTGGCATGTTAAAGTCTACTCAACTCAGAGACCTTCATCACAGCCCCAGTGTTGCGTGACCATCATCGGTGTTTCTAAAACTTCCTCACCACCCCAGCCAGAAACTCTGTAACCGTGGAGCAGTAACTGCCCATTCTCTCCGCCTCTCCCCTCCCCGCACTCCCGGGAACCTCTAATCTACTCTCCGTGTCTACAGACGCGCACGTTCTAGATGCTTCGTGTAAGTGGAATCGTGCACTATTTGCCCCTTTGTAACTGGATTACTTAGCTTCCTGCGTTGGAGGTTTCACCCACAGTGCAGCGGGTGTCACAACTGCGTTCAATGATGGCTCAAGACTATTCCAGGATGAAGCTGCAGCCAGTGAACAGATCTACAAGCTAGAACGGATCTATGGTGTGGGGCGCAGCTGGAGAGGAGAGCACCAGGTCCTCATCTTCCACATCTGCAAGTCACTGGCTGCGCTGAAAGCTGAGAGAGTCCAGCAGGGGCAGAGTAGGCATGGTTGAGACACGTGAAGGCAGCCAGACGAAGACCGGCTAAAAACGGTTCGCTCTTGCTCATCCCTGAGAAGCAGAATCAGGGGCGGGGAAGGTCAGCAGCCTGCCAGCTCTGTTGTCAACCCGGGAAAACAACTTGACTTTTTATTTATTGTTTTTAAAGATTTTGTTTATTTGAGAGAGAGAGAAAGCACAAGTGGGGGTTGGGGGAGGGAAGCAGAATCCCTGTGAGCAGGAAGCCTGACGGGTGGCTCGACCCCGGAACCCCGGGACCATGACCTGAGCTGAAGGCAGATGCTTCATCAACTGAGCTGCCCACAGACGCCCCACAACTTGACTTTTTAAACTATACATGCATGTATCTTTGGGGTGAATTTCAAAATAAATTGATAATATCACTTTTAAAAATTTAAATATATAAATAAATATTATAAATAAATGTATAATACAATTTCTGAATGTTTTAATAATAGGAGACCCTGACTGCAGAATGAAAAGCCAATGGGAGAAAGGGATCCCATATTCAACAACTCTATTTCCAAAAATGTTTCTGCAGGATAATGAGACACACCCACCCCAGACGGTGTGTTTTTGCTGTCAGCTTCCCAATCACAGCCTCGATACCAGCAGGCTGAAAGGGACTAGCGGAGACATTTAAAATGAGCAGAGAGTTGCAAACTCTCTCATGTTGCCAGGAATTAAAATCCCCCATTTCCCTTCTGCAGTTCCCAAAACCTAGCAAAACTCACAATGCTTCTTTTCTCAGAGCATCGTGCAAAATGCCAGAGGGATCCATAATTTATAATGCTATTAATTTCCCTCTGGGGTCAGAGGTACCAGCACAGAATGATCAAAACAATCAGCTAACCACCTCACCCACATCGTAAAAACCTTTTCATTTCCGCTCCAGGGCTCATTTTGAGACAATTTCTGCTCTGGAAATAAGAATGAATCTGTAAAGAGCTCCTTAAGGATCAGAATATTCTGGCGTCGTAAGGGCAGCTAAGCCTTTCTGTAATGATAGGAAAGACAAGCCACAGAACAAAATTTCCCTCTTAATGAAAAGGGGAGAGGAAATCATTTGACGTAGATCATTTACAAAGCACTGATGATCAGTATCAATTATTCGATGTGCATTACTCTAAGGAAAGTGTACTGAAGTCCGGGCAGAACACAGAGTTCAAAATAACCGCATCCAACCCAAGCTGTGCTACAAGGAAGTTCCTCCTTAAATATTTGTCAAAGGAAACGGATGTGGACTCCAACCTCTAAATCCAGTGTAGAATTAAGAAGGAGGCACAAACGGGGGGCGCCTGGGTGGCTCAGTTTAGTGTCTGCCTTCGGCCAGGCCATGAACCCGGGGTCCTCAGATCGAGCCCCCAACAGGCTCTCTGCTCGGCAGGGAGTCTGCTTCTCCCTCTGCCCCCACCACCCCCCACTCCTCTCATGCTCTGTCTCTCAAATAAATAAATAAAATCTTAAAAAAAAAAAAAACAGTATGAACAAACTTACAATCCATGAAAGTCAGGCAATAATGACTCCCAAAGTACCTAAGTCGAGGAACGTCTCCAACCTCTGTCTCCAACCAGATACGAAATTAATTTTTACAAGTCAATCGAGAAGTACCTCATCAGTGACTATTACAGGCCCAACATCACGCTGGATCCCAGAGGACTGGGAGGGAGGAAGAACAGTATAAAAGCTAATCTGGAAAAAAAAAATTTAAAAATAAAAAAAAAATTAAAAAAAAAAAAGCTAATCTGGGTCGTGACTCTGAGGAGCAGACTGGGTACCATAATAAGACTATGAAGATGCCGGAAATAAGTAGAGACGGCATCTGAAACGATAAAGGAAACCTCCTGGCATTCCAAGAAAGACAATGACAACGCTGTTAAAGAGTAAAACATCAGGGACGCCTGGGTGGCTCAGTTGGTTGGACGACTGCCTTCGGCTCAGGTCATGATCCCGGAATCCCGGGATCGAGTCCCGCATCAGGCGCCCAGCTCCATGGGGAGTCTGCTTCTCCCTCTGACTTTCTCCTCACTCATGCTCTTTCTCACTGTCTCTCTCTCAAATAAATAAATTTAAAAAAAAAAAAAAAAAAAAAAGAGTAAAACATCAGGGGCACCTGGGTGGCTCAGTCGGTTAAGTGTCCAACTCTTCATTTCGGCTCAGGTCATGATCTCAGGGTTGTGAGATCGAGCCCCACGTTGAGCTCTGTGCTCAGTGCAGAATCGGCTTGAGATTCTCTCTCTTCCTCTGCTTCTGCCCTTCCCCCTGCTCCCAGGCACGGGCGCAAGCGCTCTTTCTCTAATTAATTAAATCTTAAAAAAAAGTAAAAGTAAAACACCAAAGGAAACACGGTGAGGGGCTCCTGACAGCTGCACCTGATTTAGAAAGGAGAACAGGGTAGGACCTTCTTGCTGTCGGGGAGGCAAGTGCGCCAAAGCTTATGTTGTGGGGACCGCAGGGTGCCCAGCCCAGCTAGAAGAGAGGGTGTGCATTGGGGTCCCATGGGACATTGGGTATGATTCAGAAGCCAGGCAGAGTGGCTTGGACTCAAGACACGGGTGGGTTGTTTCCAACTCTGGTTGTACACTAGAATCACCTGGAGTTTTCCAACTCCAGGATGTTGCTTTATTTCCCTCCATCTCACTCATGTTCTCCAAATTTCTTCATTTGTTTTCATGTATGTCATCTGTCCACTGTTACTAAGGAAGCTCCTCCTGGCCAGAGTTCCTGTCTCGTATATTACAAGCCTCAGTGCCTGACTCGTTAACTGTTTCCTGAATTAATTATGCTGCCCCCAGAATCATCTTCTAAATCATATTTGAGACCCTTTCCCATGCTCCCCACCCCCCAAAGTTCTCCATGGCTCCCTGCTTCTTTACTGAATAAAGTTAAAACATCTTGGCACAGTATCCCGGCTCTCTCGGCTTGTTCCCATCACCTTTCTGTGCTTCCTGTTGTCTGTGTGTTCTGCCTGGACCTTGGCTGTTCCTGGAACCAGTCCAGCCATTCCTGGAATGCTTAGTTTCTGCTGGTTTCCCAACACTAACAGGAGTGCCAGGTTTCACACACAGCACTCTGTAGGCCGTCTCCCCTGCCCGCCCTGGGGATCCCTCCAACCTGGGCTTCTCCAGCCCCAGCAATGCCTTCAGCCTCCTGGTGTGTCTTTGATGGCCTTCCTGCCCTCCCTGAGATGGGCTAGGATCCCAGCTTCCTGTGGCCTGTCTCCCACCATTGGGTGGCACCACAGTTCTTTGCTCGTCTAGGTGTGTGAGCCCAGGCCAACCCATGTAGACGTATTATAGAAGGGGATTAAAATTTAGCAGATCCGTGACTCGGGGGGTGGGGGTTTGAGGGGTCTCTGGTGGCTGGGGACATCTCCCCTTTGTTGTGTGTTTTACAAGTGGATCCTCCTGGGTACACCGCTTGTACTTCCTTCACATGCTTTTTATTAACCCCCTGCAGACACGTGTCTATATGCATGTCAGGATAGGTTAAGTAGGGCTTCCATCCCTAGGAACTCTCATGCGTAGATCATAAGTCTCTGATTAAATTCTTCTCTCAAATCCTTAGCTCTAATAAGAGTGAGAGACCTATAATAAGCATTATAATATCTAGTATTTATCAAGTCTTGAGACCTGTTTTTGTTTTAGGCATTTAACGTGTGCTACAATATTAATCCTTACAGCTGTATTAGAAGAGAACCCCGTAGGGACTGTGTCATGTTCCAAAGCAAGGACTCAAGCCACACAGGCTGGATTTGAATCTTGGCTCTGGGCCAAGAATCTTGGGCCAGGCTCCCTCTCAAAGTTCTAGAGAAGAAACTTCCCTTGCCTCTTGTGGCCTCCAGGACGACAAACCATCCCTGGTGTATCTTCGCCCGTAGACACATCGGTTTGGCATATGGCTGTCTTCTGCCTGTATGTCTCTGGGTCTGTGTCCAAATTTCCCTCTTCCTATAACACCAGTCATATGGAACTCTGGGCTCACCCTAAAGCAGTACGATCTCATCTTTACTCGATGACATCTGCAAAGACCCTATTCTCCAATAAGATCACAACCACAGGTTCTAAGTGGACAGAGATTGGGAGGCAGCGGGCGGGGGGTGGGGGTGGGAGGTGGGGGGACCCTGTGCAACCTGTTACAGATGGCAATCAAGGTGACGTCTGGTTTGAAGCCTGTGCAGTTTAGAGGAAGATGGTGCTCACGACTGAGAAGAGAAAAACTCAGGGACAACAGAGGTGGAGGGCAGGATGGGGAAGAAGTGAATGAAGTAGGGCAGTTGAGAGCTCTGGGTTGAACTTGTCAAGTGTGAGCAGCCCATCAGATGGTCAGCTAAGGAGCTGCAGCGGAAGGAACCGTGGACGTCCTAGGTGAGGAGACCGTGAGGAGGCCACAGGGCCGTCTGCTGCCCTGGGCTGGGGTGGCAGCTGCTGCAGTGAGGGCGGGGGAAAGCCGAGTACAGGTGGCAGGTGCAGAGAGGACTGGCACAGGGTGAGGGACAGGGAGAAACTCGAGACGGATTTCGGAAGCCTCTGCTGCAAATAATAATTATGAGACATAAACTGGGCAAAGGATATAAAACAACCAGCTCATCACCAAAGACATGCCCAAGGCTACTAAAGAATTAATAAGATGTTTAACCTCACCTGTAATCAAGAATCAAAGAAATGAGGGGGTGGAGGGATGGGTGAGCCTGGTGCTGGGTATTAAGGAGGGCACGGATTGCATGGAGCACTGGGTGTGGTGCATCAACAATGAATTTCGGAACACTGAAAAAAAATAAAATAATTTAAAAAAAAAAAAAGAATCAGAGAAATGTGTATCACTGGGCTTAGGACACAGACTCCAGAATCAGATAGACTTCAGACAAATTCCATCAGTGCCTGGGCAGATCCGTCCCCTCCGTAAGCTCTGTTTTATCACCTGCAAAACTGAAGGGCAGCCCCTAGCTCATCCAGGTGGTGTGAGGATGAAGTGAGCTAACCCACATACGTGGCTCAGAGTGACGGCTAGTACCACGGCAAGGCACCGCTTCTTTACCCAGCTGGAAACTGGTTTATTCTTTTTTAATATTTTATTTATTTACTTGACAGAGAGAGAGGGAGAGTGCACAAGCAGGGGGAGCGGCAGGCTCAGGGAGAGGGAGAAGCAGAGTCCCCACTGAGCAGGGAGCCTGATGCGGGGCTCCATCCTAGGACCCCAGGATCATGACCTGAGCCGAAGGCAGATGCTTAACCAACTGAGCCACCCAGGTGACCCACTTTTTTTTTTTTTTTTTTTAAGGAAGCTCAATGCCCAACATGGGGCTCCAACTCACAACCCTGAGATCAAGAGTCACACGCTGTATAGACTGAGCCAGCCAGGTGCCCCCTGGAAACTGTTTTTTAAATGCATGTCCCTGTGGGCACCTGGGTGGCTTAGTCGGTTAAGCGTCTGCCTTCCAGTTAGCATCTGTCCGCAGCGAATCTGCCTCTCCCTCTGCCCCCTCCCTCCCTCAGCCCCTCTCCTTGCTTGTGCTCTCAAATAATAAATAGTCTTAAAAAATAAATAGTCTTTAAAAATAATAATAAAATAGGGGTGCCTGGGTAACTCAGTGGGTTAAAGCCTCTACCTTCAACTCAGGTCATGATCTCAGGGTCCTGGGATCGAGCCCCGCATTGGGCTCTCTGCTCAGCGGGGAGCCTGCTTCCTTCCCTCTCTCTCTGCCTGCCTCTCTGCCTACTTGTGATCTCTCTCTCTCTCTCTCTCTCTCTCTCTCTCTGTGTCAAATAAATACATAAAATCTTTTAAAAAATAATAATAATAATAAAATAAATACATGTCCACACTGCTACTGCAGGAGCCCAGGAACCAGAGGAACAAGGCGGCTCTTAGAGAGACCTCAGAAAACTCAGGGAAGCAACATTTATAAAGAGAAGAATCTATCATTTATATCAAATCTATGAAAAAAAAAAAAAGATCCATGGACAAGAAAAGGGTGAAGGCGGGGGGAAGAAATACGAAGAACAAGAAGTAAAACATTCAAAAAGAATGAAAACATTCAAAAAGAAAACACACATTTGCTTTTTCTGTGGAGTTGAAGTCAATGAAACTTCCCACCAAGCAGAACAAAACAGCAGAGTGATTATAAAACAGAGAAGAGAGGAAAATGAGTGGCTCATTCGGGAAGCCCAAGAGCTCACTAAAAAGATTAACTGAGAGAGAGAGAGAGGGTGGAGGACAGGTGGGGGGAACTACTGAAGAAACCCGAAGATAACGCTGACCAGAACTTAAGGATACTGGTTTCCAAATCAAAATATTGCAAAATAGATTCATTTAGAAATATGGGGAAAATTTCTCAAGAAACAGACAAAAGTGGTTACTTTTGGGAAAGAGACAGGGCTGTGCGAGGCACGGGAGGAGAGTGTTGTGGTTTTGTTTGTTTTTTTTTTTTTCTTTATAAGCCTTTTATTAACATCGGTTCTTTCTAGATGTGTGGATTGATGGCCCTGAGAAAAGAAAGTGATTCAAAAACTCAAGTACATTTAAATGAGCAACAAGTCATTAGCTAGAAATATCCCAGTTGTTGGGGCGCCTGGGTGGCTCAATGGGTTAAGCCGCTGCCTTCAACTTAGGTCATGATCTCAGGGTCCTGGGATCGAGCCCCGCATTGGGCTCTCTGCTCAGCGGGGAGCCTGCTTCCTTCTCTCTCTCTCTGCCTGCCTCTCTGCCTGCTTGTGATCTCTCTCTGTCAAATAAATAAATAAAATCTTTAAAAAAAAAAAAATATCCTGGTTGTGCGAGCAGTTAAGTGCATTTCAATTACACCTGGATAAAAATGAAAACAGATATGGCCAGTTCTTGGGAGGGGAACCTTAAAAGCACCAAGATAACAAGAAAACATGTGGGAAATACTAAATTGAAAGAACGTGTTTTTAAACGTTATGTATGGTATGATCCCATTATTTTTAACTTATACATGAACAAAGAAATTCGTCCAAGATCCAAATGTACCCAAGCATCCAAGATGGCGCTGCCGAGAAGGTGGGACGAGTCTGTACAGGGAAGATAATCAGCTGTAGGAGGCAAAGGATGCTCAGTAGTAAGGGGGCCACATCCTGAAGGAAAGCTGCTCCAAACCATACTGCATGTTTGCTCACTTAGGTCAATTCAAAATTCCACATGTGTACTCCACGCACGACCCTTGACAGGACATAACAGTAGTCAAAATGTACTGGGCATTTACTACGTGCTGATCACCACACTAAGTGCTTAAGGTATTTTGACTCGTTTCACAGACACGACAACCCTATAGAGGAGACAGTACTGTTTGGCAGACAAGGACGCTGAGGCTTACGAAATCTAGGCTCCCCCAACGAGTGAGGAGAGAAACCAGGCTCAAACCCAAGGTGTCTCCAGAGCTCATTGTAACACCAAGCACAGGCCCTCTAGAGAAAAGGCCCCGCCCCGCAGTGCCCAACGCCCCCTGCCCTTGGCTCACCCCAAGCCACTGACAGTTTGAGACATTTCCTGGCATGGCTACATCCTGAGAAGTTCATTGTAATTAAATCATGGGGAAATTTTCAAAGTGCTTCAGAGATGTAATGAGTTTACATTCAATTAATTCCTCCCTTCATTGGAAGAATCGGGAAGATGGATTTTCTTAGACTCAGAAGATTTCTCATTGCCTATTTTGAGATTTCATCCTGGTGTTCCAGGGCTGTCCATCAGGGCACACAGATGGTCTAGAGAACTTGGGCTGAGCCTAAGGGCAGCCAACACCCCAAAAAAAACCTCTAATGCACTCACTAGCTCATTCAATGTTTATACGAAAAATATTTTTGAGGGCCAACTATGTTGGAGTTCCTGTACTAGGGACCAAGTCCCAGCGGTGAAAAAGACAGCCCCTGGCTTCCAGATGCTTCCAGTTTGGGAATCAGAGAAGAGAAATGAACAAGCATTCAGGATCTGGAGAGAAGTCCTAGAGAGAATAAGCAGAGAGCTTCAAAGCCTTTCCGGGAAATCCCACCTCAGGGGACAGTAGATGAAGACAGGGAATATGAGATGCTCAGTTGATATGGAGCAAAGTTCCCAATGACAAGGATATGGATGGGATCAGGCTCCCAGAGAGAAAGGGTAGGCAAACCCTCAGGACTTGGGAAACGACATCCATAATGACAAGACTGAGTTCAAATAAATGCGAGGTTAAGTTCTCCCTTGACCTGTTAGCAATGATCTACCTCCCAACTCAACCTGCCCAGGACCATGAGCACTTCTATTCCAAACCAGCAGGATGCTGGCTCTCTCCAACAGGGAGGGGCTCACCCTCTCCAGGGGCTGCATAAGATGAGGTCCTACTGTGGGTGCTCCACAATGATTCATGAAACAGAGCAAGGGAATATGAAAATATTTAGGCACAGTAAGGCTCTCAAAGGAAGCAGGGGTGGGTGTGTGGATAGGACCCATTCTTCCCCTTCTATCCATCCATCCATCCATCCATCCATCCATCTACCATGCTAGACTTCATGTTGTAACTCTGTCTGCCAGAACAACAGTCCCACGAGAGCAGGAACCTGAGGTTGCTTTGTTTACTGTGTATCCTCAGCGCTGGGCACACCTTGTGGGGGGGTTGCCTTGTGGGGACTGAGGCTCCCTTCTTTTCTGCGCTGCCCCATGCATCCCATGGACAGATCACACAAAGAAGTCTAGCATGGAAGGTAGCACTCCCTTCATCTATTATGTGCAAAAAAGAAAGCCTACAGAGCCTGGGTTATTATGAGGGTCAGATGAGGTAATGGATGGGAAAAAGCTTTGAAAAATATGAAGCAATAAACCACTGTCACATAATAATATTTAGGACTCAGGAGCCCATAAGATAAGTGTTCCCTGCAGTCAGCTCAGGGACAAACCCCACCCCACAGATCTCTTCATGCATAATTACAGAGTGTTCTGCAAATTCAGATAGGTAATCTACTTAGAGCGGATGCACAGGCAATGATTCTTTGCCCCTTCCTCCAGCCTTAAATACAATACTAATCTATTTTCCCCTTGCTTATTCATTTTTAACAGATAGGGTTTTCACCCACCTCACCCCTCTAAGAACAAGGAACTCACTTAGCCCCAGGGCTGTTGTGGTTAATTTCTTACAAGAAGATCAGGGCTTCAGAAATGAAGAGGTTTCCAAAGAAACGCTACCAAAAAAAAAAAAAAAAAAAAGAAAAGAAAAGAAAAGAAAGAAGTAAAAGAAAAGAAAAAAGAAATCTGTGCAAGGTTAAGGATGAAGCCTTGCTTTCCTTCTCTGCCTTGTCAAATGCACAGTTCTCATGGAGCTTGCTCTCCATCCGGCCTGATGGTTCTATTCCAATTGCTGTTTGGCGAAGACTGCAGAAACAGCTCATCATGGCCCTGAGCCAAAATCAAATGTGGGATTAAAAGCCAGGGCACCATGACAGCAAAGATCAGTGTCCACTAGCAAGCTATTAAGGCGACTGTCTCCCTGGTATTTTGTTCTCCCTTCGCTCTGGAGGGCACAAAGGCAGTAAGCATTCACGCCCTCATTTTTCCTTCCACTCTGTGCACAAGGTAGGAGGAGAAGGATTTCAGTCTCGGTGGAGCCAGGAGAGGCCTGGAGGTTACAGGACTTGCGGCTAATCACTGGGATTGCTGATCACTGGGATTGTAAACAGGTCGGCCAGAAATGCAACCCAGGGCTCCCACCTCGAATTCTGAGCCCAGCGCTCTCTATAAGTGCACAGGATCGGAGCTCTGCGCCCTGGCCTCCACTGCCCAGAGAGGGCCCCTCTCACCCAGGAAAGCAGAGGTGTTACATAGGTGCTCCTGGGGTCCCATTCCTTGGGGTAGGAAGCATCAGGGAGGGAGAGCCTGAGGCTGACACACCTCCAGCCCTGGGAGAAGGCAGCAGTGAGGACCCTCAGCCTCTGATCATAGCTTCTCTGGTCTCCACTACTCACCCCTCCCCATGGGGGGCAAGGAGAGGCATAAATCCATAGTCCAGCACCGTTCAGCTGTTCTGCCCACGCTCCCACCAGAGAAACACTAGGATGGACCTTCTCCCACCACCCTGCCTTCAGCAATGTACTCTTTATATCCTTAAAATATGTTACTAAAATGAGGCAGACACTCCCCTGCAAAGACAGAGTAAGATGGATGCCTGAATTTAAAAGGGAATTTTTTGACCCTTAAAAAAAAAAAAAAAATCAAAGTCATACAGGTTAAGGAAACCAAGCAAGGCTGAAGCACGGAAGGTAAGAACTGGTGTTTCTCCCGGGCCCTTCCAAGTCCACAGTGTGGACACACCTACTCTCAGAAGGTCACGTGTCCCCAAGACAAGTTTCCAGGGAGATCACAGTACTGTTAGCCACAGAAAGTCGCCTCGCCTAATTCCTGCTTCTGGAACAGTGTCCTGAGAAGTCAGCCCACACACCTTCCTCTCGGGAGACCAGAACACACCCAGGACAAAGCCCATGAAGGTTCTGTTTCTCTGCCGCCCACGGAGCACGAATTAAGTGTCCCTGGGTCTTCGGATGTCTTCCCTGAGTGTCTGTTAGCAAACGGAATGAAAACTTAAGAAAGAGACTTTCCTCTCAGCCGGTGCGCATGACGCCCAAAGAGAGGCTGAGGAGCAGGACGGAGAAAACAGGACAAAGGGAGACCCAGCGTTGGGGGCCAGGGACTTCTAGAAATGGCAACAAGAAGGCACCCAACCACAGAAGAGGAATTCTGGTTGACCCTGGGAGGGTAGACTATCAGCAGGCATCACCTCTGCATGCATGGGAGGAGGTAGAGGATGGAGCAGCCATGATATTGTTCAGGCTCTTACCACCAAGAACCTTCGAATCTGGGTGGGCCTTGCAACCTGCTCTGGACAGTCAAACATGATGAGAGATTTCATGTAAGCTTCTGAGTCTAGGTCTCCAAGGCCTTCCGGCTTCCACCTGCACTTACTCACCCATGAGGCACCACGTGGGACAGAGACCCAGAGGACAGGTAGCATCAGGTGCCCATAACTGTGAGGGAAGGCCTCCTCTAGCCTCCAGCGTAGCTGTGCTGCCAGATGGCCCACCTTGTGAGTGACCGACGCAAGACAAGAAGAACCACCCAGCTGAGCCCTGCCAACACAGACACATAAGAAATAACAGACTGTTGTTGACGTAAGTCACTATGTTTTGGGGTGGTTCCTAAGTGGCTCAAGGAGTGTGGGGATGTCTGCTCTATCTTGAAGCATGTGGGCCCCTTTGCTGTGTGCTGACCACCCCAACCTCCATTACACTGACTTTGGCAACAGCATCTCAGGTTTGCTTCAGAGAAAACATCTCTCCCCCTGCCCCATTATTCAACACTTTTAGTCTTTGCTTTTCATCTACCAGGAGGAAGAGGATGTGGGCAGTCGATGTGGGCAGTTGGCCCAGTCCTGGTCAATCAATACAGCACATCCCCATGGCAATGGGATTGGTGTCCAGGGATAAGCACACAACCCAAGTGACTCCCTGCCAAGGAAAGTTAATTCCAAGGCTGTTTAAGCTGGGGAAGGAAGACTCCTCCTCCTTATGAGGAGGTGAGACCGAGGGGATGTCGACTGAGTATCCAAAAGCAGAGCCACACAAGGAAGGAGGAGGCCAGGAAATAGAGAAACCCAGGCCCCAGTGACATCTTCATATCTACAGGGTCTAGAAGGAATATCTGCGGCCAGTTCTATGCCTGGCTTTTTTTTTTTTTTTTAAGATTTTACTTATTTATTTGACAGAGATCACAATTTGCAGAAAGGCAGACAGAGAGAGAGGAAGGGAAGCATACTCTCCACTGAGCAGAGAGCCCAATGCAGGGCTCGATCCTAGGACCCTGGGATCATGACCAAAGCCGAAGGCAGATGCTTTAACTCATTGAGCCACCCAGGCACCCCTATGCCTGGTATTTTAAATGCATGGGCCAGTACATTTGTTTTCTTCCTAAGCCAGATCAAACTAGATTTTCCATCATTCATGGCCTCCAAAGCCCTGGTCGAAAACAGAGATGGAGGGATTTATTTTTTCCGCAGACCCTTTGTACCATTTGAATTTCTTGCCAAGTTCATGTTTTACTCCTTCACTCTGAAGGGAACTAGTTAAAGAACAATATAACACAGCTCACTTAAAAGAACAACATATACAAAACGTACACAGGGAAGGTAAATCGATAATAGCATTAGGGCTCAAAGTTCTCTCCACAATGGGTTGTATAGACAAGAGTGCTAATTGCCTGCTCCAGTTCCCATTCTGCCCCCTCCTTCAGGAACAGAATCCCACTGCTCAGTGGGGCACACTGCAGCACAGCTGAAAGACCATGTATCCTAGCCTTCCTGGCAGCAGGATGGAGTCTTCTAATAAGTTCTGGCTGATGAGCTGCAAGTGGACCTGTCAGGCAAGACCTGCAGGGAATCTCCCTCCCACCTACCATCTGGAGGGCAGATGTGATGACCTGAGCTCCAGCAGCTACCTTGGGCCAGAAAGACAAAGGTCTCCCTGTGGAGCAGAAAAAGGAGCCTAGATCCCTGGGGACTCCAGCACAGTCTCTGGATTTCTCCTGCTCGGGAGGAGCCTTTCCTGTTGAAGACACCATGTGCGGGGTCTCAGTTACTCTCAGTCAAAACCAGAGGGAGCAGAAGGACGCATCACCATCAGTATGACTAGCTGTAGGTGTCTGGTTGCCATGGAGACCACCCTGCCACACAGATTCCAAGGTACAAACCCACTCAAATAAGAAAGGCCCAATGTAAACTCCGGTTCCCTGTTTCTGGCAGAGATCCCCTCACTCAATCCATAAGCCAGAAGGTGACAGCAAACTCTCCAACAGCCCCAGGGGGAGTAGTACAGTAGCTGTGATGGGCTTGAACCTCTCTGGCTGCCTGTGCAATCAGAGGGCTGCCGGGTCCTCTCAGTTTTCCAGTGGAACTAGCCTTTGCTCTCTTCTTTCCTAACTTCCCTGCCTCTGTCTGACTGAAGGTGCTAAGGGGTCCGTCCAGGCATCACCTAAAGTAATGTGAGAGCCTCCGATCCACCTCCAATCTGCCTCCGATCTGCCTATCCACGATGGCCTCTCCCTGCACACGCCCTGCGGTTGTGCTCTCTGCTACCATCAGAATGTACTTCCTGAAAGTACAACTCTGGTTCTCTCACCCTCTCAAAAACCTCTAGGGTCTCCCCATCAACCGAGACAACAGAGCTCAGGGGCACCTGAGTTGGTAGAGCGTTTGCCTTTGGCTTCACTCATGATCCCAGCAGTCCTTGAATGGAACCCCATGTCAGGCCCCCTGCTCAGTGGGCAGTCTGCTTCTCCCTCTCCCTCTGCTGCTCCCCCTGCTTGTGCTCTCTCTCTCAGGTAAATAAATAAAATCTTTTTTTTTTAAGATTTTATTTATTTATTTGACAGACAGATCACAAGTAGGCAGAGAGGCAGGCAGAGAGAAGAGGAAGCAGGCTCTCTGCTGAGCAGAGAGCCCGATGCAGGGCTCGATACCAGGACCCTGAGATCATGAGCTGAGCCAAAGGCAGAGGCTTTGACCCACTGAGCCACCCAGGCACCCCGATAAAATCTTAATTAAAAAAAAACTAGAGAACAGAGCACAGACTCCCTTCCATGCAGCCCCAACCTACCTTCCAGCTATCACCTTCCAACCAAAGCAATCGCCATGCCTTCAACAGCTCTATGTTTTCCACGGCTGTGCTTCCAATACGCTGTGGAATTCATTTCCTTCCCCTGCTCTGTTCCCATCCCAAGCTCTGCCTATTTTTTTCAACCTGAGTTTCATCCCTGAAGAAGTCCTCCCTAATTCCCCAACTAAAAGTAACCTCCGGGCCCTAGGCTTCGCATCACCTTGTGCACGTGACCTTTGCACAACCACATGCTGTCCCTTCTCACGGTGACAGGAACGCAGCCAACCGCCCCTCGAGGGGAAGGCCTGCATCGTGCTTCTTTACAGTCCCCCCCAATGTCTTCCATACAGTAGCCGCTGGCTAACGGGTGGGCGGATTGGCCTGAAGACAGTCCTCTCCCTGCTCCCACCTTCCAAGCAGCCACTCCCCAAGGAAGGAAGAAAATTAATGGTTATTCTGCAAACAGAACACATGCCTGGGCCATCTCTAAAACTGCAGAGGCCCTTCTCAACGCTTGGATGACTGGCTCTTCTCCCTTCTTGCAAGCAAGCCCCCCCCCCCCAAAGCAATCATGAACCATCCCATGGAAGGCTTTCCACAAAGCATTTGTGTTAATAACATGTGTCGGGATTTGGTCTTGGCAGGCAGAGGCTAAAGGACAAGACTTAACCAATATTAACTTTGATCCCTTGTACTCAGAGTATCTTGCAAAAGAGCTGACCCTCAGCAAATGCTTTGTAATGTGATTTGTACTAGGATGTCTATGAAAAATGATTGTCGGTGACTTTCTCTTATTTAAATTGTAGCAGAAGACATTTAGCTTGGATAAGTTTCTAACAAGCTAGCTAAACACTCAATTAGGTTACCAAAAAAAAAAGTGGAACTTGCCTCATAAAAGTCTTGGGGAACAAGCTACACTCCCACCAGCTGTCTGGATTTGGTGAAACATTGCCCTGTCTGATGGCACAGGGTTGCCTGAGCTGACTCCCAGAAGGCCCTGCCAGTACCGAGATTTTTCAGACACAGCGTGCGATCTAATGAGGACTGTGCATCACGCTCAAGTTCTCCAAGCAGCAAGGATCCAGCCCTGCATCCTTCTTCTGCACATGCCAAGGAGCCTGGAGGAAGAGCCCGAGTCCCCAGCTGGCAGCGGGCAGGGTCACCTGACCTACTGGGAAAGGTAGCTCTGAGGACACCTGTCCCCTCCCAACCCAGGATGATGGTAACAAAATCAACCAGCCTTGGGAGCCAAGATGAGAGCCAAGTATGGGCCGGACCACCACAGCAGCCCACGGCAGACAGATCTACAGCTGGAGACCAGAGGAAGCAGCCTCCCCTGCCAGGCTCCCCAATCTGGGTTCCAAGGCTCCCATCCTCCACACCCAGTGCCCCCTCTAACCAGAGCCCCAGCCCCACGCATGGGCTCCGATGGACTCTTAGATACTTGGAACCTCTAAAGAGGGTCTGCTGCTTCCAAACACCAGCGCATCCTTCCTTTCACAGTGGTCCCCATTAGAACAGGGGCCCTCGGAGCAGGCTGTACAAGCAATCCCAATAAGCTCAAGAAACTGAAAGCCTCAGCCCAGCCCCAGAGATTTGGATATATTATTCATCCTGGGTGTGTCTGGGGCACTGGGGCTTTTTAAAATTTTTCCAGATGCTTCTATCACGCTGCCCAAGGGGAGCCACTGCATCAGAACGAAGGGAGTTTCTCCAAAGCCAAAGCGAGAGCTCCTTGGAACTGAACTGCCCAGCACGTGAGGCCAAGTTAGCTCACTCTGCTAGACCACGGATGCTGAGGACAGTTGCCAGCTTGAGGCTGACTGGAGCTGGGAAACCTCGTTTTAGCTCACAATCTCAAATTGTACACTTTTGTCCTTGCCCATCTGTCTTGACACAGTGTGCCTTATGTGACAAGGAGATGGGCCCACATAATTCCCCGTGCTTCCCTGCACAGCCGCCCCTTGAAGATTCTTCAAAGGCCCACCCCAGCAAAGGAGCAACCGTGGCATGGATTTCAAGAGCCAAGGCCAGACCCCCTTGGGGAAAACTCCGTCTGCCCCGCCTTCCCACCCACCGACAAAACCCAGCTCCCCCAGGAAATCACCTGCTCAGGAACACCACACGTTCCAGGAACGTTCTGAGATCACCAGCCTGGGCCCTGCTGTGGCAGAGCTGTGGACACCTGCTCGGGCTGCTGGCGCTGCAGCCAGGCCTCAGAAAACCCCATGATCAACACTAAACCGGGCGTCAGCAAACTTCTGTAAAGGGACACATAGTAAATACTGTAGGCCTTGCAGGCAATATAGCCCTGTTGTGGTTCCTCACTCTGCCGTTACAGTGCACAAGCCACCATAGACAATGCGAACTAACAAGCATGCCTGAGTTCCGATAAATCTCTACTTAGAAAAACAGGCAGCGCACCCACCTCTCCACTGGATCGTAACTTCCTTAAAGACACACACCGTCTCCCAGCACTTGGCCAGGAAGGGAGGAAGGAAGGAAGGACGGACGGACGGACGGAACAGACGGAAGGGAGGAAGAGAAGGAAGGAAGGAAAGGAAAATGAGAAATCATTTTGAAGGAATACCTAGTATACATTTACCAGGGAGCACTGACTCTTTGGGGCCCTCACATCTGACTTCTGACACTAAATCTCAAAGCCCCCCCCCCTTTTTTTAAAGATTTTACTTATTTATTTGACAGATCACAAGTAAGCAGAGAGGCAGGCAGAGAGAGACAGAGGAGGAAGCAGGCTCCCTGCCGAGCAGAGAGCCCGATGCGGGGCTCGATCCCAGGACCCCGGGATCATGACCTGAGCCGAAGGCAGAGGCTTTAACCCACTGAGCCACCCAGACGCCCCTCAAATCCCCCATTTTTTTTTAATATATATATTTTCAGCATAACAGTATTCATTGTTTTTGCACCACACCCCGTGCTCCATGCAATCCGTGCCCTCCCTAATACCCACCACCTGGTTCCCCCAACCTCCCCACCCCCCCCAGCCGCTTCAAACCCCTCAGATTGTTTTTCAGAGTCCACAGTCTCTCGTGGTTCACCTCCCCTTCCAATTTCCCCCAACTCCTGTCTCCTCTCTAACTCCCCTTGTCCTCCATGCTATTTGTTAGGCCCTTTCTAAGCTGCTCATTTACACCCACTCTCACTTCCCCCTTCATGGGAACAGGGAAGGTTGCCCCAGACCAAGGGGAACAGGTATTCCCCAAGGAGAAGGCCAGGGGATAAGGGGGACACAGGAGTTCCCAGGCCAAGAGAGGGGCGCCCGAGGATGCACAGGGGAAGGCGGGGAAGCTGGGGAATCCAAGCAACCATTCAGGGGCCTCCGGACAGGCCTCAGGCCAGCTCCTTAGCAGAGGAGACAATACACTCCTTCACCCAAACGCTGTGCTATTACTTTCCATCACTGTAGCAGAAGGTAATGTATATCATTGCCTCCCCCACACTATGTCTAATGACACTGGAAATCTGAAGCATGAAATTGAAAAGAAAAAGCACAATACTAATAACAGTGATGGTCCGTGTCCTTCCTGAGTGCTTTCTTCCCCTTTCTCCTCTCTTCCTCCCTCACCTGGCCACCCCTCTTCCTGAAGCAGGGCTTGGCTTTTTTCCAATGTCAGATCAAGGTCAGGAGGCACTGGGAAGGAAGGCCCTCATACTGTGGGCATATGTTGCATCAGAAAAGGGGAGGGCCCGGGGACAGAGCTGCCACCATATTGCCCTTGTCCCCAGAAGAACCACTTCTGTTTGGGGTCCAGGAGCACCGAGTCACAAGTCAGTCCTGTCCCCTGTGGTGTATCCGGCATCTCCTGCCCATGCGTGGCAAGGTTTAAAAACACTCAGTGGAAGAGTGCCTGGGTGGCTCAGTGGGTTAAGCCTCTGCCTTTGGCTCAGGACATGATCTTGGGGTCCTGGGATGGAGCCCCGCATCAGGCTCTCTACTCAGTGGGGAGCCTTCTTCCCCCTCTCTCTCTGCCTGCATCTCTGCCTACTTGTGATCTCTCTGTCAAATAAATAAGTAAAATCTTAAAAAAAAAAAAAAAAAAAAACTCTCAGCGGAGACACATAAGTTTTCCCATTGTAAACTAGCCATCTGAGTCCTTTAAAAATAGAACAATTTGCAGAACACCTGGGAGGCTCATTCAGTGAAGCGTCTGACTCTTGATTTAGGCTCAGGTCATAATCTCAGGGTCATGAGATCGAGCCCTGCATCGGGCTCCACACTGGGCACGGAGCCTGCTTAAGATTCTCTCTCCCTCTCCCTCTGCTGCTTCCTACCCACCTCCCTCCCTAAAAATAATAATAATAATAATAAAAATAAGAAAATGCTCTGTCATTCAAACCTTCAGGGCCCCGACCCCTTGACCATGAGCATGAGCACCCGTGTCTAGCAGCGTCGCTATGCAAGAATCTGGGGTGGCAAAAATGGCAGATGCCCTTATCCACCATGCCAAGAACGTGGAGGGAGGCTGGGAAGAGTCCTGGTTGGAGAAGAGCCTTCCCCATTTTTCTCCACACACCGTGAGACCTGGTAGCTGGTCAAGTGAGACCCCAGGCCAAGTAGCTCCCACTCCAGTCAAACCAACCCTGTATTCCTCCTCACTTCGTGGCTGAAGACCAACCTCAAGGGCAATCTTAACCCTCAAACAAGCCAGCATCACCTCCCGGGTCATGACATCTCTGTGCAAAACCAGACAACCTGCAGAGAACTGCATTGAGGGGGCCCTGGCACTCCTCAGTTCCCCAGATCTTGAAAAGCACATTTAAGAGAGGAGCTCCACTTTGGATAATGACCTTGATATGTCCCAAGTCGTCTGTCCAATCAGCTATGCTGGAATGGGGTGTGTTCTAGGTCCAGGCATGGTTGACATCGCCAGCGGGTCATCCTGGGGCCCTCCATTCCTCTCGGCCTCATAAAGAGGAAAGTCATGGCTCAGAGAAACAGAGAGCAACGCTCCTGGCAGGAGCCCCTTGGAGCCCGTCTGCGTGATCCTCTGAATGCCGTGTCATGTTACACTGGCGGGGGCCCGGCCCATTTCAATGTTGTCCAAAAGATCTCACACTGAAAAACATCTCCATTAGGACATACCAGGCCTCCCTACCTTTCAGGCAGGAAGACAGAGAAAAGGTATCAAGCAATGACGGCACCAGTCCAGGATCTGTGGGGAAAGGAACATGAAAGCTAGGATTTCTGAAGACCTCCTTCAACGGCTGCTCCCCACACCCGGCTCTTCTCTCTCTACTGTTCACACTGCAATAAACCTTTCCAGTGGATCCACCTGAAATCTCCTCCCTGAATCCCTCACACTACAATATGGGTCCATTCTGCATATCCATTTCTCTACAGAAATGGAGAACAGCTGGTCACCGGCATCCCTCCAGACTCCAAGGCCATCACAGAAGAGCATCATTAACTTCCAACAGGGAGCCAGTTATTTGGAGAAAATATTATTCACCATGTGCTGCATAAAAACAGATTCAGCCAAAACCTCCTTAAGAAGTTCAGGTCTTTCGTAAGAACCCGGCTCCCTATGGGATTAAATAATAGATATGAAATTGCCTCTTTGTGCCTACAAGTACGCTTCTTGATTGGTAGTCTGTCTCTCTCTTCTGCAGGTTGCTGGTCCTATTTATGCCACACAAGAGTTTCTTCCTTGAGAGAGAACATACACTGATTTCTAGTTAATATAAGCCTTGCCAAAAAAAGACATCAAAACCAGAGCAAAGAAAATTAAAACGGTGACCCTGGATGTCCTGACCTCTTCAAATTCATCTAAACATTTATCTTTTGGGACAGTGACTCAGATAAAAAGACATTCAATGGCATGGTTAAATTTGCCACAAAACAGGTTGAGTAGGTGAACCAAAACTAACCACAATGCTTCGCAATCACCTCACAAGCAAAGGACACATGCTAATAAGAGCTGGAACCTGCCCCTTCAACCATGTAGGACCAAGAAGCCCTCCACGAACCATCAAGGCCAATGTCAGTTCTCAGCAGTCAGCTGAGCTCCTGGAAAACTAAGGAGCTTGCCCAAGGTCGCACGGCTCAATGCTGGCAGCCCCTGACTTCTCATCTGGGTTCGGGCCTCACTCTGCCCCTCTCTAGCAATTTTCGATTCTGGATAAGTCACTTACTCTCTCTGGATTTGTTTCCTGCTGGTAAATGGAGGCAACTGGACCGGACCTCAGCTGGGAGGCACCGTGGTTTACAAGGGGACGCCCTAAAGTCAGACTGTGTGTTCAAATCCGGACTGAGCTTATCTTGGGATCAGAATGATTTATTTACACTCCCTGTGCCTGACCCCTGCTCTGTAAAGTGGGGTAAATAACTGTCCTGCTCTGTGCCTCACACAGCCATTACAAAAATTCAATTAGATGGTCTTCGAAAAGTGCTCAGTAGAGCACCTTGTAAAAAGTAAAGGTGCGATAAATATTAGCTATTATAATGGCCTAAAATCTTCTCCTGCTTTAAGACTCTAGGTTTCATTTTCTGCCTTTTTTTCTCCCCTCCAGTGGTAACATTTCTTCCCATGAAGTTCACACCTCAGGCAAAAATCAAGGGCAGACATGGGTACCGAGAAGAACAAGACAATGATATTAAAGACTTCAAGACTAATTTAAGGAGTCAGGAGGAAAAGAAAAAAAAAATGCAAATGGATTCTATGAGGAGTCATTTAAGGAGAAGTGATTAATGCTTCCAAGGCCCCGCTAACAAGAAAAAAACCACCTGTGAAATATCCTGCTAAGCACGTTTAAAATGCCATGTCCTTCGTCTTAGGGCTCTTCTTTCTCGGCACACGATTATATATGGTAGAGATGCGTCACTCCAGGATTACAGCAGAGACGTATTTCAGCGACACATGACACAGACATAAATGTATACACAGCCGCCCATGAAAACGTGGACCATCAGCGCCAGGTATGATGGATCCCAGGCAACTGGCTGATGGCTAATTTTCCCTTTATTTATTTTTTTTTTAAAGATTTTATATACTTGTTAGAGACAAAGAGAGCACGCACAAGCAGGGAGGGGCAGACGGAGAGGGAGAAGCAGAGCTCCTGCTTAGCAGGGAGCCTGATGTGGGGCTCGCTCAATCCCAGGACCTGAGCAGAAGGCAGACGCTTACCAACGGAGCCACCCAGGCGCCCCGCTAGTTTTCCCCTTTCAAGGTATTTATTCAAAGTGTCCCGGAGCTGTGTTGAAGGATACCAAGCACTATGGTACGTTTATCCAGGTACTGTGTACGTGCATGATAAAAGTCCTCCAAGGATCTCCTCAGGGCTAACACTGGTGACCTCTGGGAAGCATGGAGGAGAGAGACAGGATGATCTTCTCCTTCTCCTTCTAACTTTAAGTACATCTTTATTTTTACACATTCCAGTCTGTGACTAGAGACGATACAGCAAAATGCTGTAGACCGGGACTTCATGGCACCACCAACACTTCGGTCCAGAAAGTTCTTTGTGGTGGGGGCCATCCTGGGCCTTAGTCATTAGATACCAGTTTTGACAACCAAACATGCCAAATGTCCCCGAGGGGGTAAAACAACCTCCCAGTAGAGAACTACTGTCCGAGCTAACAGAACGGCCATATTCACTATAAATTATTCCACGCTTACGGCTCAGGCCCCCAGGGCTCTGAGAAGCTCTACTGCCTTTTCCTTAGTTGGAGGAAGCATTTATGAGAACTCACTACTCGTCACCAAAGCCACTGAAGTTTCCTGTGTTTGAGCCTCAACTGTCTCTCACATTATGCTTTTACTCTGCTCCATGTATCTGCTGACCCTCCAGGAGCTCCTCTTACGGAACTAGCTCAAGGTCAATTTCAGAAAAGTAAATGCTATTTTCTTAAGAAGGAGAAGCAGCAGCAGTGCACACACACACGGGTAATTTTTAGAATCTCTTTTTTTTTAACCAACTACATTAAAAATCAGAAGTAAAACTATTTTGTTTTGGATCCTCATACTTAAATGACCACAATACAGTGGTCTGATGATTTCATCTTAAATGTTTGTTTCATGCTACCGAAGTCATTCTGACATGTCCCAAAGACTACTGTCCTCTGCTTTTGCTTGTTTGTTTCTTGTTTCAGTTCGGTTTTGGGGGTTTTGCTAGGCAAATCTTACAGTGGCTTTTGTCCTCAAAGAACAAAATAGAGGGGTGCCTGGGTGGCTCAGTCGGTTGGGCATCTGCCTTCAGCTCAGTTCATGATCCTGGTTCTCTCTCCACCGACCACTCCCCTGCTTGTGCTCTCTTGCTCTATCTCAAATAAATACAGAAAATCTTATTTAAAAAAAAAAAAAAAAAGAGGGTGCCTGGGTAGCTCAGCAGGTTAAAGCCTCTGCCTTCTGCTCAGGTAATGATCTCAGGGTCCTGGAATTGAGCTCCATATCGGGCTCTCTGCTCAGTGGAAGCCTGCTTCCCCCTCTCTCTCTGCCTGCCTCTCTGCCTACTTGTGATCTCTCTGTCTGTAAATAAATAAATAAAATCTTAAAAAAAAAAAAAAGGAAAGGAAGGAAGAAAGAAAAGATCAAACTAGAACAGGAGACACAAATGCTTAGTCAAAAGCAGAAAGACAGCACAGAACAGTTTGTCAAACTCTGTATGTATGTAACCTCTCTGAGAATTTTTAAAGACTAGGTACCACCTCACTCCTTTTAAAATTGACATTTAAAAATATTTTCATCCTGAGTTTAAAGAGTTGCAAAAGATGTAATTTCTGGCCTATAAATACTGACTTCTTTAAATGAAACTGTTTGATCGGTCAATTCAATGCATCCACTGGGATCTAAATGGCAGAGGGTTTGGTTCCCACCATTATCCACCGAAAAATCAGTATAAATGAAGCTGTACGTTCCTGTGTTACATACCGTTCTGTTCACAGGCTGTATTCTAAACACAGAAAAATGCACAAGCAAGTCCTTCTTCAAAAGTCCAAAGACCTCCATCACTGCTTTTTCTCCTAAACTTATGTTTAAATTCCATTTCCCCACAGAATTTCCTCCTAAAGCAACTTATATTTTATGTTAGAAAGTCTATTATTGATTGCTTTATCCTACTTCTTTGCGATAGAATTTGATTTTTAGGAAAATCCCTGTGAGCCTAGGACTCTAACTGCTTAAGCGACCATTTCCTGGATTGAGTTAGCATTACAACGATAAGTAGTACAGAACAGATTGCTAACCACAAAAATTTAATATACTGTTTTATAATTATTAAGCATTAAAAAGTAAAATATTTTAGAAATGCATATTTTCATGGATGGGGCCTTTTCCTTGTTTTTTCAATTTATCTGTGTTTCCACGGACAAATATTAAGCGGTCATCACTAGAAGCTGACAGAGCTGGGAATCAACTTTATTTCTATTTTTCTTTTCCTCCTTCTTTTTCTTTTTTAAATGTAAGCAAAAAGAAAATGTGTTCACAGAAAGAAGAGGATGGGGAAAAGATAGACGCTTTGTGACAATACTGTCATTTTGCTCTCCGAATTTTACCCAAATTACAGGCCCCAATCCCAGAGTGGGCCATCGTAGAAAACGACTTTTAAGGATCTCTCTGCTAACAGCTGGATTACAGCCACAGCCAAAGGACCAGACAGTGCCTGCACCACTGGAGGATTTATGCCCAGGATCAGAGATGCGATGCCTCACTTGTTCCACACCAGCACCAACATTTCAAGGGTTCCCCTTACACGTGGAGATTTTGCCCCCCAGAGACAAGAGAATAAGGGAAGACTGTGTCTTTCTTTTGTAAAGCAGGGGAGGGCAAACATGTAAGGGAATGCAGGTAAGGGGAACAAGACCCCAGGGCATCCTCAGGCGGCACGGTTTTAGGGAAGACGGCCTGTGGACACCGAGAGCCTGGAAATGGATTTCCACCCGGAAGGCCTCTGTGTTCTCTGGAAGGTACACGGACCCCAGTCCAATGGCTGCTGACTTAGGTGACCTCCAGGAGACCCCAGATCTCCCGGACTGTACAAACAGGGCAAGGGAACCACATCCTAATCAACTGAAAGAGAAAACTACATATTACATGACTTCCGGTGGGACGGACGCACTTGGAACACGTGGTATCACCAGGACACATTCATGCCTGGAAAACGGGCTCTGCAGTCACCATACCCCAGGGTCTAATGCCCAGCTCTCAGGAGTTCGGGGGGCTAGGGAACCAGACAAACAGCCCCTACCAAGGGAGCTATCAGCCAAATTTACAATGTGGAATACTCTTTGGGCCTAAATGACCCATTTTCTCCAACCAATTACGAGAGTGGGGGAAAAAAATGGGATTGTTCAAGAATAAAAGACACTGAAAAGATATAACAAAAAACTCAATGCAAAATTCTTGTTCGGATGCCGATTCCAACAGAACAATTTTCAATGTCCCCTTTGAAAAAAAAAATGGAGGCGATCTGAACATGAACTGGGTGCTAGGTTACAATGAGGAATTGCTAATTTGGACAAGTATGACAAGAGGATTATGTTGTTAAAAAAAAAAAAGTAAAGTCATTCAGTTGGAGATGTGGATTGAATTTACAGGTGAATTACATGATGTCTTGGATTTGCTTTTACAGAATATTCCAACCTTTCAAGAAGGTTGGGGGAAAGTCAGAAGAAATGAGGTGAGCAAGTCAGTAATGACTGAAGCTGAATGATGGCTACAGGGGACTTGCTCCACCTTTTTTCACATGTTTGGAGAGGTCAATAACGAAAGGATTGTTCAGGGGAAGGGAAAGAAAGAATATTTCATTAGCACCAAGGAGAACCTGATAAGGCCCTCTTGAATACCATCATATTTCACAAGTCCTGAGACAGCTGCCTAATAAGAAAGCAAGCCTCCCGTATGGTCTCAGAGGCAGGGGCATTCAATAAGCAGGCCAGCAATTAGGGGCAGAGATAAGAAGGGGACTGGAGACCACAGAGATGCATCTAGGTCACACGGGGAGAGCCTAGAAAATCCCCCTTGGCAGAGAAATGTCAGAATGAACACGTCTCTGTTTTGTTTACACCGCTCCCACCACATGTTACTTACCCCTGCGGCAAAGCCAAGACTTCCATCCAAGATCCGCCTCTGAAAATATAAACAAGATGTTTCAGATTCTAAGGGATGTTTCTGGGGATAAAAGAAAACCATAAGACCTCAGAGAGCTACATGAATAAAGACGGGCCCAGGCCTGAGTTGCCAACCTGTCTGCAGGCCTGGATCAGAGCCTTTATTAACATGGGCCAAGAACCAAGGGGAAAAAAAATTGTTTGAACCTTCCATCCATCCCACAGCCCATCATAGTGTTTTTTCAGAGACGCTTGGCTTCCACTGGCCCATATGTTGCCTTTGACCTGGCTCTCCCGTGAATCATAACTATAAACCTTTAGCCAAGTAGCTGGCCTGGAAGATGGAAATTGACAAGTGCTCATGGGGACCCTGCGGGCCAACCCGAACTCTCCCATGCTGCAGCTGGGGGCCCAAAATGGCGCAGCCACGTTGGAAAACGAACCAGCAGCAACCACTAGCAGGGAACATATGTGTCGCTCTGACCCAGCAGGGCCACTCCTGAGCACTGAAATCACCACCTGACAGCAATGCACACTTGGATTCACTAAACACATGCACAAAAAAGCTCTCGGCAAGCAGTACTTGGGAGAGCCAAAACTAGAAGCCACCCAGATGCCCACCAACAGGAGAATGGATCCATCAGCAAGGACATGGTCATACAACAGAATGCCACATGGCAAGGAGAACATGCACGACGTATGAATGAGGCCCATCAACAGGCAGGGGCAAGGGCAAACCAGAAACTAAACAGAGTGGAACCAGCCAGACACAGAAGAGCCCATACGCTGTATGACTGCTCCATTTATACGATGTAGAAACACACAGAAAACTGATCTCTGCTGTCAGAGATCAGGAGAGGGGCTGTCCTTACAGTGGAACGTAGAGTTGGGGGGTAGGGACTGGAAAGGAGCCTGACAGGCTGCTGTGGTGGGCCACTACTGTTCCAGTTCTTGTGTACTAGTTTCACAGGAAGCTGGGAACAATCGCCAAGCTATGAAATATGCACTTTTCTATATGCATTTTATATCTCAATTGAAAAACATTTAATTTAATAGTCTAAGTTAGGGGTATCATCTATAGCCACATGGACATGTTACAGGCAGGCTGGGCAGTTGAAGGCCCCACTCTTTGAGCCTCCCAATGAAGCTGGGTAGCGAGGAGCACTGGCTCAGCCCTCTCCCACCTCTGAGTGGCTGCGGGGTGCATGGAAGGGTCTGACACCAGGCAGCCGTACAAAGGACAGTCTTCTCTCGGCACGCCATGACAGAAGCAAAGTTGGCCCGACCCAATCATTTAATGAAACCAGACAGATCTAATAAAGACGCCAGGGAACATTATTCGACCAGCATTCATTCATCTGGATCCTGAAAGGAGAAAAATTATACTTTCTTAAATGTCACTAAAGCCTTTCTTCCACTTTTAGACATTTATTTCAAGAAACTCATCAGGTACGTGCTCAAAGGTTTATGTTCATCAAAATGGTATTTCTAAAAAACAAAAAATCAAGAAAAAAGGACATAACCTAATTGTCCAACAGTCGAGGAATGGTTAAATGACACTGGAGCCTTATGACAGAATGTGACACAGCCAGGTAAGTAACCCAAGTGATCAAAATAATCGAAGGCATCAAAAAGCCATTTAGTGGTGCAGGACGAATGCTTATGATATCAAGTGAGGAAAACTGGTTATAAAACATTACATACAATTTGATCCCTATCATGTAAAGAAACAGGCATAAATTTGCATATACTCAAATATAACTGAACAAATCTGAACAAAAAAGATTCAGTTTGTTTTTGTTTTTTTTCCTGGGAAGTGGAATCAGAAACTTTTTTAACTGTTTATTGTTTATAGCAGTAATGTCCACAATAGCCAAACTACGGAAAGAGCCCAGATGTCCACTGACAGATGAAGAACTATAGAAGATGTGGGGAGGGAAGGGTGTGTGTGTGTGTGTGTGTGTGTGTGTGTGTGTGTGTGTCATTATAGCTATAAACACTATGGAATATTACTCAGCCATCAAAAAGAATGAAATCTTGCCATTTGCAACAACATGAGTGGAACTAAAGGATAAAATGCTAAGTGAAATAAGTCAGTCATAGAAAGACAAATGATTTCACCCATCTGTGGAATTTAAGAAACAAAACATGAACATAGGGGAAGGGGTGCAAAGGGATGGAAAAAATTAAATAAGATGAAAACTGAGAAGGAGGCAAACCTAGACTCCTAACTCCAGGGCACAGGCTGAGGGCTGCCGGAGGGGAGCTCCAACTGCGGGGTGGGGTAACCCGGTGACGGGCATGAAGGAGAGCACAGGACGTAACGAGCCCTGGGTGTTCCGTGCCACTGAGGCATCCCTAAATTCTACCTCAGAAACTAATAGACCATAAATAAAAATAAATTCAAAAAGAAATTTTTGTATTTTTTCTTTAAGCTTTTCCATTCTTTACAAGCTTCCTACAATTAAAAGCCAGTTTTGAGTGAAGCTTTGGAGAGCAGCAGCGGAGGGCAGGGTGTGCATGTCTACTAGCACACGGGGTCCTTACGGCAGCCCCCCTTAGCCGAATGAAAGCACAGGTGTGCTCAGGGCGTCAGAGCACATCTCTGTGGGCTCCTGTCTCCCAGCAGCAAGCCTCACGCCCACTTCCTGTGCAGAAAGGGTTAACGTGGCCCACCCCAGCCTACAGCGCCATCGTGACCAGCTCCCAGCAGAGTCCTTGGAGACTGAGGCTCTCGAAGGTGCCCTGGGTGGACACATCCCGCACGTGCTGCTGCAGTTTTGTTGCTGGGGGAAGGAGAGGGCAGGGGCCCCTCGCCAGAGGGAGGGAGCATCGGAAGCCTGCGCACCGATTTCCCCAGACCCCGCCTGTCTCTTTCTCCTGCTTGGGCAACTTCACTTCCTTCCAGCATTAAATCTTAGCCATGAGTACGACGACAAGCTGAGGGGCATGGACCCTTCTAGGGAGCCACCGAACGTGGTGGTGGTCTTGGGAACACCTGCACGCAGAAGTTTTCAGCAACTCCTCCTGATCTCGGTGGTTACACTAACACGAGACAAACTAGGGGCTCTGAGGCTCCAAAGGGAATGGGAGCACCTCTGTGAAGAAGGGAAGGCACCTCGTCCCTCCGGAAGAGCCCCCCCAGCACTGGCGGGGGCCCCACACACCCACCGCACTGCTGCGGTTCCCCCAGCCCTCCAAGGGCAGCCCCGTCCAGGGCGGCTCAGGCCTCGCTTTGGTGAAAATAACAGGAGAAGATAAAACTATGGGCTGCTCTGCCCTAGAAGGGCACAAAGAAGGGACCCCAGTAAAGCTGGCATGGGCTGTCGTGAAGGAGGAAGAGGGACACGTGACCCGGAGCCCTCCCCTCTGCCTCCTGGGTGTTTCTCACTCAGGGATCGGCTTTCCAAAGCTTTCACCACCTGTCAACAGCAAGCAGGGGATCCAGGCTGGGTGCCCCCAGTTCTGTGTCTGACAGGCTCCGGACCTCCCACGGAGGAGAGCGGTGGGGCGGGGGTGGAGGTGGGGGTGGGGAGACGTCGGATCGTACGTGACATCAAATACCTGTCTTACTGGTCTCTAACACAAGACCGTCGGGCTTGCCAACTTCCTACACTGTGTCACTGTGTTTTCGTTTCCAGATCCGGCTCACGGCATGTTTAAATGGATCTTAAATCCCTTACTCGCTTATCACTCGGCAATGTCTAAGGCTGCCCGCCGCATGGTGCAGGCAGTTTGCCTTCCTCCAGACACAGATGGACGGATGCTCGGATGCTCGAGGCCTATGGTCCCAGGGAGTCAGGGCTGGAGAAAGGAAAAGAATCTCAGGCAGGTGAGGGGGGCGGCGGGGGTTGTGGAGCAGCGGGGTGGGGTGCGTGGCGTGCATTGTGGGGGATGAGGGGAGAGTGCAGGGGCTGTGAGATATGTGTGTGGGGGACGTGAGGGTATATGGGATGTACGGGGTGGGGGACATACGGAGGACATGGGGTGTGCATGTGGACGGGTGGGCATATAGTATGCGTGGGGTACGTAGGCAAGTGTAGGGGAGGGGGAGGGACAGGATATAGGGGCACGCGGGGGTGAGGGGGTGTATGCAGGGGGTGAGGCATGCAGGCACAAGGGTGAGTGCGGGTGCTGGGGGAGGGGTAGAAGTTGTGCAGGGGTGGGGGTGGGGAGGCGTGGGGAGATGAGTCTGTATCTATCCCAAAGGGGGTCAAGGAGGGAATGAAAAGATGAGATAAATGAGAAGGGGAACAGGTACCCTTCCTTCCTCCAAGGGTCTACCAACGGTCCAGCCAGCTCAAGGACACAGGGCAGGGCGGCCCAACAACCGAGCTGAGCACCTGCGCCAGGCCTGAGGGAGACTTGCCAGAAGCTAGAAACCATGCCGGGGCCAAGGGAGCGTAATAACGTGACAACCCTTCCTAGTCCCTTCACACCAGGAGGGGAGCAGCAGCAGACACCTGCTCTCCTGGCCTAGTAGGGAGAGGAGGAGAAGCCAGGCCAGAGAACAAACACCTCCTGCGCTGGGGGGCATGGCCAGGGGCATGAAGGGGGGCGCCAGCCGCCCATGGTTGTGGTTTTCCAGCTCGCACAAACTCCCCCCCAAAACCTCAGACCCGAAGCAAGGCGACTCACCTGTCCACTAGAGAACACGAACACGAGAGCTGCCCCGGCTGCCGTCAGGCCCCATGTGAAGAAGGTTCCCAGGAGCGCCTGGAGCACAGAGCTGTGGCCTTGCAGCATGCTGGAGACGCCTGTGTGCAGAGGGGCAGGAGATGGTCAGCCACCGGCAGACTCTTGCAGGGAAGCCCCCACACGCTAGGGAGCCCAACACCCTCCACCTGGGCGGGCCTGTCGTCTGGATCATTGCGATGCACCTCTCGGCCACACCATCCCTCAAGGGCGTCCATGACCAGGCTCAGGCCCAGCCTCTTCATCCAGGCCCACCAAGAGTCAGAAATCACCCAACCCTCCCTAAGGGGTACTTAGGGAGATGCCAGGGGAGCCCACGGAAGAGGTCAGAGCCTTAGAACACAGTTCCAAAGAGAAGCAGTTCCCAGAATGTGGATTCCTTAGCTGGGAGGAACACAGCTCAGGAGGGTCTGATTACAGCCTTCCAGCACATTCTGCCTGCTCTAGCTGCCCTTGTCCAGCATTGGCTCACGCTCCTCCAAATACAGGCGACCAACTCGGATGTCCTCTTGAGGCTCTCCCTCCTAAGTCCTGACCAAACCTTCAATGGCTCCCCATGAAGGATCCCGCTGCAGCTCCCCTATGACTTGCCAAGGGCAGTGGCACCAACTGTCACCCAACCAGCCCACCGAGCTTTCAACAACTACCCCCTGTGCGGGTACTGTACTCTCCCTCAGCCGAGTCCTGAATGGCACCCTCCACAAGTCCCAGAGGGTCCTGGCTCCAAGCCACTCTTCACCTGGTTCCCTCCCGGAAGGCTGCCCTCCTTCCCTCTCTGCAGTCTGTGGACCCAGGGCACGTCCTGCCGCCCGCCTGGTGCCAACGTGGACTCCATGCTTTCCAGACCCCCTCCGCTCCCACCCCACCGCCCATCTGCGGGGCCTTCTTTGTCTGGGCTTGCCTCCTTCATCTTTGATAGCGTTCGCTGAAGAACAGGGAAGATGCCTTTTCACACTTGGCACCCCTGCAAAATCGGGCTTCCTGGCATTGAAAAAATACTTGCTGTATCGAAAAGGGCCAGCTTACCTGGACGGGACACTCAGCAAGGACAAGGAGACGGAGCCATACGTAGCATTTCCCCGTCAACTAAGCACACCACTGCCGACATGGAACTTACACCACTGCCCACCAAGGAAAGAAAGGGAAGTACTTTCTTCTTGGTTTTGCCCAGAGAACCTCCTCTAGGCTTTAGCACGTTTTCAATTCTAGCTCTGACATGATAGGGGATCAGACTCTGGCTGTGGAAAGTTACAGGGCAGGGAAACCCATCTGTTGAAGAGCGCTGTGTTCTGGTACACAAACATCAGGGCTCAGGGCCTCATCATCTCAAAGGGCTCATTCAGCAGCCCACTGGTCTTCCAGCACCCATGGAGCTGGACACATCCCCAGTGGGCTCAGCCCTGCCAGGTCCCAGCACTCTCAAGCCAACCCTGGGCTGGCAGCTTAAGAGCTAAAGAAACTGACTCTGTTGACCCTACAAAGAAACTGTGGCAGAGGGTGGACGGGGCCGGGGACCGGGGATTGCCCATGCCAAGAGGCTGGGCAGCACAGCTCGGATTCCAACCTGGTAAGGCTGTGAAACTCAGCAAACCCAGGTGAGCCCAGAGGAGCCCAGGCTCAACTCTGAAGCCAGGAAGCCTCTAAGGGAAACAGCCTCTATGGGTTCGGACTGTGCCTGAATAAAACGCAGGACGGTGACTATACCAAATAAGGAAAAAAATACATATTTTTTTAAAAAACCCGCTGATCTACATGCTTCATCTTGTTACGTGTCACTGTAACAAGAGTGGTCGTGTTTGTTTGTAAACCAGGACTAGATCATGATACAACATTCTACTTCTAGCTGCTTGTGGATAAAACCGGAAACAGCATTGACAAAGAAAGGCATATAGCTATCATACTCTTAGTACTTACCATCCAAGACAGGTCGTAACAGAAAAACAACTTTTTTTTTTTTTCCAGTATTGAATGTGCCTTTTAACAGAACAGAAGAAGGGAAGCACTTTCCATTTGCCAACAGGCCAAAGTCAACGTGGGGTTTATGGGCCAGCCCACAAGAGAGCTCTGGGGGCCTATGGGAGGGAAAGCACTACGCTAGCCTGTCTCCATTTACCTGAGCCCCTAAGACGTAAGGAAAAGGCACAGCAAGGCCAGGCACATCTTTTCTATCCCAAGAATCACAGTATTCATCAATAATAATGCCAGCCCATGCCTCTGGGGAGAAGTTTCTTCCATTTGCTATTTTGAATTCTCACTATTAGAAGGGTGACCTGAGTTCCTACCCCGCCTCGGGAAATGCAGGATCTCAGGCCCTTGACCGGACAGTCCGTGACGTGCTCAATCAGAATCTGCATTTTTTCAAGTTCCATGAGGGTTTCTCACACTTGTTGCCGTGGAAAGAAATGGTCAACAGAGACCCAGAGCTTTGAAAGTGAGTTCTCCTGCCCTACAAGGGAGGGACTGGTCAGGCTGACGCAGAGTCCCAAGAGAAGGAAGTTTTCTCAAACAGGTTGCCCAGTAGCACCTTGAGAACAAGAGAGCCAGTCGCAGCCCCTCCAAATCAGCTTCTGCGACGGGGCTCAGACCTCCTTGTGAGCCGGATGTTAACAGACATACCTTGATTAATCTTCGAGAGGGAGGATGATTCCCTGCCCTCCCCACCTTTAAAGATGCCAACACCTCTCGACCTGTGTACACATTCTGCTAGGGACACGCAGGAGGGACCCCTGCCCCATACGGGATTTCTCCATGTTCTCTCCCTCGCAACCTGTTGCCCTCCTTCCAAGAGCTTCAGGATGTTGGTGATGTTGCCGAGGTGGGAACAGCACCCAGTGCAACTCCACACATACACGCCCCGACTCCACGAGGGGAATCCGGCAACGGGACTCGGGTTTGGGCCCATGGGACTGCAGGAAAGTTCTCTGACACCTCACTGCTCAAAGTGTGGTCCTCGGGCCACGGACCCAGGGAAGGATCAGCCATGCACAAGCTCGGGCCTGCTGCACCGTCCCCAGATTCCCAGTCAAGTTCTAGAGGCCATGCTGAACCCCCAGAAGGAGCGGAAGGGGGTGCAGAGGGGCCGGACTGTAGCCACCTTGCTCCCAGGGCTGGGGACAGGGGGAGGGGGGACCCTGCCCACCAGGAAGCACTGAACAAAGGGGATTTGGTGAGCCACTGTCAAAGGCTGGCTGGTCCACACCCTTCAGCGGACCCTGGCCAGGGTCAGAGGGGGCACCGCGCAGCCTTCCCCTCCTCGGGCACCTGCCACAGCCGCCCTGCTTCTCCTCCGACCCCCTCCTCGACCCCGGGGGACGCCCCCTTCCAAACTCCCTTTTGCCCTTCCGAGTCCCACGCTCTCCTGCTGGCCCCAGACCCCGGGCCTCCAGCCCAACCAAGGCGCTGAAGGGAGAAAAAGCTGACTCACTACGGTGCCCTCTCAAGCCCCCACTCCACTTCCATCAGCCCCGCAGCCGCAGGCTCGCCGGCTCCACTCCCGGAGTCACTTCCTGCTTCCCTCCCCGCACACGTGTCCCTCCAGCCACCAGGCCCCGCCCACCCGCCGCGACTGGCGGATCCAGCCTGAAGAATAAATTCTCTGGTTCACAGCCCTCTGCAGGCTCCGGAACAGGTGGGGCGGGTAGAAGAAAGCCCGGAGGCCAAGCAGAGACATTCAGCAAGCAGAAGACTCCGCAGACTCCTATGAAGCCCCAGAAATCCCGGAGAGAGCGCCTTGTAACGTCCCCCGACATCATTTGTCACTGCACTTGGCGGCTGATTCTGAGGCCCTGAGTGAGCAGCAGAACAGGACGTGTTGGGGCGAGGGGGGGGGGGGGCTGGAACTTTCTACTATTAGCATCCTTCTCCGGGTCAATGGCCCTCAAACTATAGCTCCCATCAGCATCTCCAGCAGCAATGTCAAAACCTCACTGAGGTTCTGGTTCTGGAGGTCTGGGTGGAGACCGAGATTTTCTGTTCGGAATTTGCTAACGCTGTGGTCCTGGGAACCCCTCTCTGAGAACCACAGCTGCAGGTCAAGGGCTTTGCTCTCCAGGCACTCTATAGAAAGACCAGAGGGTGGAACTTCTGGATTGAGCCAAAAATGAAAACAGGGTGCCCTGTTCAATTTGAATTTCAGATAAATGACAAAGAGTGCTTTCGTGTCAGTGGGTCCCGGGCAATATTTGGGACATACTTAGGCTAAACACGTATTTCATATTTGTTGTTTACCAGAAATCCTGATTTAGCCAGGCGTCCCATATGGTAGCTCATGAACCTACCAGAGGGTAAGCTGTTCAGAAAAACTGTTCATTGTCACAGTGGCCACAGAGCAGGGGATCCCATAGGAGCCGGCTTCTGTCCAGCAACAGGCGGCTTACCCACGCCGATGATGGCCCCACCTGCGCACACTGTGTCGGGAAAGAAGGTGGCCTGGTGACTGCCAGATGCTCTGTTCCCTCAGGAGATTCTCAGACTCAGCTGTCCAACCACAATCCTTCCACAGGAGGGATTTACGTTCTCACATTCTAGAAGCAGAAGGCCAGGATTGGTCCAAGATCAAGGTGCAGATCTGGTCCTTGGTGAGAGCTGTCTTCCTGGCTTGCAGACAGCGGTCTTCTCACTGTCCTCGAGTGGAGAAAGAGAGATCTCTCTCCCTTCCTCTTCTTTCTTATCAGGCCACCAATCCTGTCGCTTGAGGACTCCACCCTTATGGCTTCATTTAAGCCGGACCACCTCTGAAAACCTCTATCCCCAAATGCACCCTTCCTGGGGGCCGGGGCTGCAACAGGTGAATTTCATGGGTGGAGCCCTCCTGCGTGGGATATGTGCCCTTCCAAAGGTGACCCCAGAGAGCTCCCTCACCCCTTCCGCCATGTGAAGACACATGAGAAGTCGGTGACCCAGGAGAGGCCCCTTCAGCCCACCACGTGGACACCCTGATCTGGGTCTTCCAGCTTCCAGAACTGTGACTGTATGCGCCACCCATGTGTTTGTGGCATCTTGTCTCAGCAGCCCGAATGGGTGGAGATGCTCCATTTTACAGATAAGGAGACTGAGGCTCAGGAAAGCTCTGTAGTGACCTCAGGTTGACAGAGTGGTATAGAACTCGGAGCCCAGCTGATGGCAGAGATGGTGCTCTGTCTCTGTGCATGGGACATACAGGGTTCACGGACTGAACACCCTGGTCAGCAGAGCCCCCGGCGGGCCTCAGGCTCGGAGGCAAAGCCACAAGGGACAAATCCCACCATTCCCTCCTTTCTCTCAATGACCCTGCATACACACACACACACACACACACACACTCTGACCCAGACATGCAAACTGCCTGGCTTTCTCACCCTCCCTCATGGGAAGAAGTGCTCAGAGTGGGGACAGACGGGAATGTTGTTTCCTTAAAGCCAGGCACACCTGCTCTTCCCTCCAGCCACCCCCCTGCCCTTCCTTAGTCTCTCCCCAAAGAGCAAGGTGCCCTCCAGCCTCCATAAGTGGGGCGGGGGGGGAGGAAGGGGGGTGCACAAGAACAGGCCAGAGAAGGCACTAATGAAAGGGGGGCAGCGTGTTAGGCAGGCAAGGACGGCTGGTCTCCCAAAGGCCGAAAGGCCAGAAAACTAACTGATCTTGACAGTCAGCAAAGGAACCCCAGGGCAGTGGAAGGGTGGCCCTTTCCAGGGGAATCACTGGGGCTTATCTGGGTAAGCAAGTGGGCAGCACCAACCGCTCGGAGCACGGGGGTGGGATGGAGGGGAGGGGAGGGCAGTGGCAGCAGCTGCCCAGCGGGTCCTGGGTCTGTCTCTCTCTCCCCTGCCTTCTCGCCCCTTGCCCCTCCCCCACCCCCACCTTCCACCCTCGCTCCTCCCTCCCTCCCTTGTCTGAGATCTCGGTATTTCTTACAGAGGTCCTAGAGCTGCTAAGGACAGGCTTTGGAACCTGACAGCCTAGGAGGGATCCCAGCTTGGCGTGTGAGTTTCCTTGCACAGCTACCCCAACTGCTCCCAGCCTGAGCCCCCCCATCCTGAGGCAATGATTGGAGCAGAGCCCCCAACACCCAGCCCAGCACCCACCATGGCAGCCTGAAGGATTATCCCTTGGCCCTGTCTCCCTCCTTCCTGTCTGCCTGCCTTTACAAGATGGCTATTTCTGGGCCAGGCACTCTGGGGTGCCCTGGTCCTCCAAGATCAACTGAGCACCTAGGTTGCTGGGAGTGGGGAGTGTTCGAGGCGGCGAGGAGACTAGGGCACATGTCAATGCTGGTACCTGCCCAGCGGCCTCCGAAGAAAAGGACCTCAATCTAAGACCTTGTGATTTCTTCCTCATACTAAAGTCATAATCATTTTGGTACCAACATTTCTATTTTTTTTAAAGATTTTATTTATTTGACAAGCAGAGTTCACAAGTAGGCAGAGAGGCAGACAGAGACAGAGAGAGGGGGAAGCAGTCTCCCTGCTGAGCAGAGCCCGATGCAGGGCTGGATCCCAGGCCCCTAGGATCGTGACCTGAGCCGAAGGCAGAGGCTTAACCCACTGAGCCACCCAGGCGCTCCTCTATTTTTTTTCCCCTAAAGATAACCCTTAAAATTTCATGCACGTCAGAACCCACAAAACCTGACATGCCCTGGGTGCGGTTGGAGATTTCATCTAGAAAGCAAATAGCTTTTTCCAGCAGGCAGGACAGTGACCCCACAAAGATGTCCACGTCCTCATCCCTGAAACTTGTGAAGAGAGACCTCCCACAGAGGAAGGGTCTTTGTGGCTGTGATTGAGTGAAGGAAGACTCCTGAGGAGGGGAGATTTATCCCAGGTTATCAGGGGGGGTCCAGTGTCATCGCAGCAGTCCCCATCGGTGGGGGAAAGAGGAAAGAGGCGTGAGGACATGAGCTGAGGTCAGATCAAGAGATGCCGATGGCATCTGGAAGCCGGAAAGACAAGGAAATAGATTGTCCTCTGGAGCACCCCAAAGGAGAACAGCCCTGCCAAGACCTTGATTTTAGCACTTCTGACATCCGGGATTGGAAGATGACGCACTTGTGGTGTTTTCAGCAACTAGGTTTTCAGTACTCTGCTTCAGCAACCCAGGGAAACCAACACACCCCCGTGTGCTTGGAAGCATCTAGTTTCACTGGTCCCTTTCTCTAGCGGCCCCGGGAACCATCAGGACCCACACTCGACCCCTGTCCACCACGGTGACTAGGACAGACAGACTATATAATTTGTGGGACCTGGCACAAAATGCAAATGGGAAGCTACTTCTTCAAAAGGCAGGGCAACATGCCCTCGAAGTACTAACTGGGGCACCTGGGTGGCTGCGTCGGTTGGGCGTCTGACTCTCGATTTCAGTTCAGGTCGTGATCTCAGGGTCATGAGATCGAGCCCCACGTCGGGCTACACTCAGCGTGGAGTCGGCTTGAGATTTTCTCTCTCTCCTTCTGCCCCTCCCCACTGTGCTCTCTTGCCCCCTCTCGAAAGTAAATAAATAATTTTTTTTTTTTTTTAAGTACTGGGGGAACCTGGTTGGCTCAGTAGGTGTGGCACCTGCCTTCAGCTCAGGTCATGATCCCAGGGTCCTGGGACTGAGCCCCGTATCGGGCTCTCTGGTCAGTGGGGAGTCTGCTTCTCCCTCTGCCCCTCACTCAACTCGTGCTCTCTCTCTCTCTGTCTCCCTCTCAGATAAATTAATAGAACCTTTTTTAAACAATAATAAAAATTTGTTAAGGTACTACTTAATAAAGCCCTTCTTTTCTTATGTATCTCTCCTCCGCTCAGACTTCAGTGCCCAACTAGACTTTGCTTACAAAACCCAAGCTCAGAGATAAAATCATTAGGAAATCCCAGGATGGTGATAGCGAGCCAGTAGATCAAGTGCAGAACCTTTCTGAGTGAGGAACTCCTCAAACCCGTGCAGGTCTCACACCCGTGACGCTGGCCCTGCCACAAGCACTGGGGTGGCAGGGCCAGACGGAGGAAAACCACAAGGTCAAAATTGGGAAATTGGGCCAGGATTGGTTATTCAGCAAAAAAAAAAAAGTCCACAGATTCAGACCCAGGATGTTCAGGATGGAGGGAAAGCAGAGGTGCGAGCCAAAGGTGCGGGTATAAGCCAGCCTGGGGAGGGGACAGCAGTCCCAGGAGACTGGAAAGAGGGGTTGGACTCCCTGCTGGGAAACCTGGGATTTGGGAAGGAGACATTTCATTCTTGTCGGAAGGAAGGACAAGGCAAGGGAAAAGCAGGCCCATCTCAACAATCAGAAGTTCGTGGCCCAATATCTGAGGTCCCCAAGTTTTCCAGGGGCTGAGGACATGATTAAAATCCAATACTGGATTTTGAGTTCAATAAGAAAAAAAAAAACCCTAGAAATTTAAACTAATAAGTGTTTAACTAAATGTCTATAAAACTTTGTTAATTGTTGACTTTGGTGTTCATAAAAATTTAATTACATTCAAAACACAATCCGAAGCTTAGCTTTTCTCACTTCAGGAGAATTCCTAAGTATGCATGATAATGGCCAAGAAACCACAGCCAATCGTAAATTAAATAAGCTTAGAGCCAAATGATTTCAAAGGCAAAATTTTTAAAAAATCTTCCTGATCATTCTATGGGGGAAAGAACATACTGAATGTGGAATGTGGGAACATTTTAATAGGCTTCCTGCAATGTGGGGTGAGATCTCAAAATGCAGGCATTCTTGGGGCGCCTGGGTGGCACAGTCGGTTAATCCCACAACTCTCGGTTTGGCTCAGGTTCTAATCTCGGAGTCGTGAGATCGAGCCCCACCATCCTGGCTCTGCGCTCAGCAGGGTATCTGCTTGAGATTCTCTCTCCCTCTGACCCGCCGGCTCGTGCTCTCTCCCTCTCCCCCTCACAAGGAATAAATCTAGGCAGGAGTTCTTTAGGGGCCTGCAAAGATCCCAAGAGGCCCCAGGGAACTGGGAAGGAGGCAGGATTGCAAGAAAGTGAAAGTGGGAGCAGAGACAGAAGTCCTCTCATCAGCAGAAGTTCCTAGAGGGCTGATGGGAGGGCTGGATGAAGCTTTCCAGAGAGGATGGGGGTCTCCTGCTATCAAAGCCCCCAGGGAGGAGCACAAGCAAGCCAGGAGCCACAGAAGATGGGCTGGGCGGGGGGGGGGGGGGGGGGGGGGGGGGGGAGCAAGCCTCACGTACTTTAGGGAAGAAGGTGGGGAGATGGTCCCTTACCATCCACAGCTGGGAGAGGACCAGACCCAGTCTCTCCAGGTCCCATTGGACTGGGCCGGGTGGGGGGACAAGGCCAGGACTGGAGATGTGTGAGTGCAGCGTGGGCTCATCCGAGAAGCCCCAGACAGTGCTCTGAATGTTCACCCCCAAAAAAGATATGCAGATCCTAACCCCGGTGCCCGTGCATGGGACGTTACTTGGGAAAAGCGTCTTTGCCAGTGGAAAGGTCTGGAAGGGTTATCATCCTGGATTAAGCAAATGCTGCTAAATCCAGTGACACATGTATGTACAAGAGACAGAGAGGAGACGACCAGGACATGGGGATGAGAAAGCCATGTGGAGAGGGAGGCAGAGACTGGAGTAACAGGGCCACAGTCACGGAGGCCCAGGAGCCACCACCAGCTGGACCGGGCAAGGAAGGATTCGCCAGAGCCTTCAGAAAGTGCACCCCTGCCTGCATCTCATTTTCCGATTTTTTGGCCTCCAGAACCGTGAGGGAATCCATGTGTATTGTTTCCGGCCCCCAGTCTCTGGTATCTTGCTATGGCCGCCAGGAGACGAAGGCACCCTGACTCCAACCATTTCTACCACAAGCAGGTGGGGAAGCCCGCAGGCACCAGGAATCGCCCTGGGCAAAATGCACAAGGACCTCACCCTCCCACCTCTCTGCCATCATCAGAGGGCTGAGTAGGCAGACCCGTGTCAGATGCCCAGACATCTGCCTGGGCTCTCCATTTTCCCAAATGATCCAGCCCGAAATGAACCCATGTCCTATTTTCCTGCCAGCCTTTCTGCCAGCTGGGCCAAGACTCCTGTCTCATCCATGCCCACACCACCCCCGCCCAGCCCCCCACTACCTCCCACACACAGCAAATCACTGTAGGGAAACCGAATTCATCCTTTAACAGGCGCCTTCAAATGTTGCCCCAAAAATGCCTCTGGCAGGTGAATAAAAACAGTAAAATACCTCCTAGCCAAAAAGTTTCCTCTGGCACCTGAGCTCTTGTTCAGAAAACCCCTCCTTTGGGTCTGTGGGCTTGTGAGTGACAGGGCCCAGGTGAGCACGAACAGAGGCATTTGTCACTTATGCCAGATGGGACTGTGGCCTTGAGGACCTGCCAGGGCGACAGCCATGACAGAAGCAATCAGGGAGGAGGTATGCAGGCTATGCAGGCTCCCTTCCAAGGAACTGAGGCTCTGCTCTTTGCACTCTATACTTTTTTTAACTTTTTTTTTTTTTTTTTTGCCAATAATTCAGTGGGGACCAGGCGACCTCTGAGGCCCCTCCTTCGCTGCGTGTGGATTCTCGGATCAAATCGCCAAAGCCAAACAGTGCCAGACCACAGACTGAGAGCAAGGCTTTACCCAAGGGTATCTGAGGAGGTCCTTTGTGTCCTAATTTAAGGGAAAACAAGAGAGGAAAGAGCAAAAGAGAGAGAGAAAGAAAAGAGAAAAAAAATAAAGAAGGGAAGGAGGGAGGGATGGAGAAAGGAAGAACAGAAAGGGTGACGGGAAGGAAGGAAAGAAAAAAAGAAAAGAAAAGAAATGGAAAGAAAAGAAGGGAAGGAAAGGCAGAAGGGAGGAGGAGGGGGGAGGGGAAGAGGGGGAGGGGAGGGGGGAAGAGAGAGGGAAGGAGGAAGGGGGGGAGACCGGAGGGAGGGAAGAAACCATCTCTTGGAGCTACAAGGGACTTTCTCAACCCAACAGCAGGTGAGCAGGCTTCCCAGTCCAACTTCCACTCTTGGGCTTCCCATTGGCCACACTGTGTCCCGTACCCCAAACCACCCCACCCCACTGAAATTCACGTGTTGGAGCCCTAACCCCCAGTCCCTCCGAATACGACCGTGTTTGGAGACGGGGTCTTTACAGAGGTGATCCAGTCAAAGTGAGATCCCAATGGGATGGATCCAAACCCATGAATGGTGTATAAAGAGGGGACATTTGGACACAGGGACACACACAGAGGAAAGATGACGTGAAGAGCCACAGGGACAAGGGACCATCTGCAACCGAGGAGCGAGAGGCTGGTTGGATCCTTCCCCTGGGGCTTCAGAAGGAAATACCCCTGCCCACACCTTGATTTCCGACTACCAGCCTCCAGACCGAGATGACAAATTTCTGTTGTTGAGGCCACTCAGTCTGCAGTGCTTTGTAAGGACACTTCCAGCAAACTAACACAGGGCAGAAGGTCACCATGGCTTATACCATGAGACGTCACGCTGAGAAGCACCTCCAAGCCTCTTCCTTCCCTAATGGTGGCGCAAACCCTGGGCTGGCAGGTGGTTTGTGCCAGAGCCGGGGGAGGACCCCGGGTCTCCCCTTGGCCCCACCTCCCCCACCTGTCACACATTTGTGAGTCCTTCATCGTCCTAGGCTGTCGGATCGGAGTCATAGCCTCGCAGCTCAACCGTGAAAACGATTATTGTAAGCAAAACTATAGGGACACGGGTCAGGATACCAAAGCTAATAAAAATATTTCAGGTCCTGCCCAGCCATACGGCAAACATTAACATTCCCATTCTGTGTCTTAACATGTCCCCAAAGCAAGAGGTGAGAATACTGTAGTTATTTTCATAGTAAGAGCTCTAAAATTGTTTAAAAATACCATATAATACTGTCAGTGGCTCAGTCGGTTAAGCCTCCAGCTCTTGGTTTCGGCTCAGCACATGATCTCAGGGTCCTGGAATCCAGTCCTGCCCCAGCTCCGTGCTCTCTGGGGAGTCTGCTTCAGAATTCCTCTGCCTCCCTCTCCCTTTGACCCTCATCCTGCTCTCTCTCTCTCTCTCTCTCTCTCTCTCTCATTCTCTCTGTCAAATAAATAAATTTTTAAAAAACAGTCATTTTTTTTTAAAATAGGATATAATTGAAACTTCACGTGGATTCACAGTGGCCTCTTACACAGTCGTCATAATTGGCAAAGCTTTATAATCTTGCCGCACATCCAGGAAACCTCAACGGGATTCCGCAAGAACATGACAGACAGAAAGCCCTTCCACATAAAAGGCACTCGAATAAATCATTTGCCTAATTAAACGGAATGATGGAGCCTCACAAATTGCCCTGTGCCCTCTAACTCCTGCTAATGGGGTTGGTTGGGCTCATCGGTGTGATTTCTCAAGAACTTCCTTAATAAAACTACTTAAATTATAGGGAGAAAAAGAGATTGGTCATCCTAATGCTCAACAAAAAGATAGTTAAGTCAAATCACAGAACATAAATGCAGTGGGCTTTTATGCAGTTAGTAAAAATGATAAATATCATAGCAACAGAGAAAATGTTTATATCCTGTTTTGCCAAAGAAAGCAATGGACACAAATACGCCACTTTGTTACTGCACTAGTGAAAGAAAATATAGGAGTAACAGAAGACGAGGAGGGAATTCATACAAATTAGCTGGGGCATTGGGTGGTAAGAATGTAGAGCTTTTCCCGCTTTCTGTAATGCTATGTTCCTTTTACGATTTAAGAATATTTTAATAAGGTATAAAAGAAGGCAAATACAAGAAACAAGACTCCCTGAGCTTAAATCATGACGCCGAAAGCCAGGAGAGAAACCCAGGCCAGGTACTACGATTTCCCAGCAGAAGATAATCAGCCCATAAAACAGACTCTTTGCTTGCATCCCAAACCACCTGGATGTCTAAAACACCCAGCGCTTTGAAAAGCCAGGTCCCTTAGAACTTTTCCATCATTTATTTTAATCAATCATTTCCAGGCATTGTCTTCACCTCATTAGCTCTTCGCCAGGCCAGCTGCAGAACGAGGTAGTCTCTGAGCGATGAGACCCGAAGGCCCAAGGAAGGTCCCTCCCTCCCGCCCACATGCACACGCGCCTCCCGGAGCCCCCAGGGACCGCCTGTCACCACCAGGCGGGCCTGTCACACTCTTGCCTTCCAGCTTCACAGACAGATGGCTGGCGGGGCCGTGACTCAGAACAGCTGAGCCCTGAGGCGCCCACAGAGGGGTGAGCTCCCACCGCCCACGGGAGACCCCTTTCTTCTGGCCAAGTGCTCCCTCGATGTTCCCAGGAAAGTTCCCACAAGTCTGGGGTGACTGACGTCGCTGTTTTCCTCCCTCCAGCTCCACGGAAGCACAGAGACGGGTGCTTCCTGCAGGACCCCTGTCACATACCCAGTGGTTGTGGCTGCGCGGCAGTAGGACTTCAGAATGTTGTCTCTTGAGGTGCCTCCACCTGGGGTGGACAGGGTTGTGCTGAGTTCTTCCAAGAACCCTCTACAGCCATAGTGGGGCAAGTACAGTCTGGTCCATGTCCCTACCATAATCTGCTTTATGTTCATTTTAACAAGCACTGATTATCCAGTGTGTAACCATCTCTGTGTTGACGATAAGCCACGCGTTCGTAATTGTCATTTCTCTGGTCCTATCCCCCCCCCCCCCCCAAAAAAAAACATTTAGAAGCATCTAGTCAACCAAATGATGTTAAGCGAGAGTTACTTTCCCCACTTTTAAATTCATTAAAGACACACTGATGTAACTACTGATCAGAGCTTCAGATCGACAGGAGATACCAGAACAGCAGAGCCGAGAGGCTGTCGTTCCGGCCCAAAGCAAAGAAATTAGATTTTAATTTCCCTTGGCCTCGTTTGGCTTTTGGAAATATTAATAATTGATAACCACGAGACTAGGCAGCTCCCTCCACCTCAGGAACCCCAAGCGGGGAGTCGCGGCACCAGGGGGTAAAGATAGATGAAACACGCAGCTCCCGGCTTCCAGAAACCAGGAGGACAATGTAAACACTCGGATGAAAACAGGTAACTATGCAAGCAGCTCCCAGCCCGTGTCCGCTGCTGCTCTAACACACAGACCAATTAGGCTTTTCAAGTCTCAAGGGAATTATAATGCCCTTGTGCTACCCCTCTGGTGAACAGAGAAGATACTTAATAAATATTTGTCAAATAAATGAGGGGTGACCTACTATTTTTTAAGACTCTTCATTTTCATAATGCTTAGTCCCAGGCAAGACTTCCAGAACACGACCTCAGGAAAACCCCTGAATGCAAGATTAATCAAAGAAGCAAGCCCGGCGGCTACTCCAGGTAGCCAGTGAGGCTTGGGGTGACGAGCCTGGCAGGGGGTTGGGGGAGGCGTTCACCCTCAGATGATCTCCTCCCCTTAAGTGCTAATTCAGCCTCTTTTCTTGGAGGCTTTCTCATCTCCAAACCTTTATTAGTCCGGCTCGTGGTTACCATTGGCTGGAAACCGGTGCCATGCGGATGATGCTGAAAGTTCTAGAGCGGAAGTCTTTTTTTTTTTTTTTTTAAGATTTCTTTATTTATTTTGACAGAGAGATCACAAGTAGGCAGAGAGGCAGGCAAAGAGAAAAGGGGAAGCAGGCTGAGCAGAGAGCCTGATGTTGAGCTCGATCCCAGGACCCTGAGATCATGACCTGAGCCGAAGGCAGAGGCTTTAACCCACTGAGCCACCCAGGCACCCCTAGAGTGGAGGTCTTTAAGGGTTGGGCGAGTGGAGCGGATGGTGAGGGCTAGATTCTTATGGGACAGAGATCCACGTGGGTAGACAGGAAGGAGAGGAAAACACAGTCATGATGGAGAGACCAGTTTAAGCAAAGGCCCAGAGGCAGAAATTCACCAGAGTGTTTGGCCAACTCCCCGGAAATTGGACAAACCAAGGATGGAGGGTTTGGATGGCATGCTTCCTGTGTCTACCCTAATTCACCTGCAAATCTACATCGATGCAGACCCTATGCTCCATGCAACATGGAGCTCTTTATTATACAAAATCTTGGACCTTTTTATAAAATAAGTCATGTGTATTTGTCACGCACTGAGAACACAAGCTACTTAAGAGTTTGGAAACATCTCACACTTTCTGCCCACCACAAAACTTACTTCCTTGTGGGCAAAACCCTCAAGAACTATATCAGCCGGGAAATGCTGGACGTTTGGCACGGGGGAGTGTCCTGTTCCAAGGAGGAGGTGGGAAAGAATCCAGAAGCAGGGCTACAGGGACGGGAAGAGTAAAAGACTGGAGGCTGAAGGGAAGAGCATATTGCACAGGGAGAGGATGAGAAACAGGGTCCTGGTGACACCAAAAAGGTGTCCCAATGTCAAGCAGCTGGGTTTCCTGACTCATACCCGCTTCTTTCCCCAGAACGGGAGAGAAACTAAAATACCTTAAAAATTTTTCCTTGAGTCCCCACTGCATGGGACTCAGACCCTCCTCACTGAAGGAAATCTGACCGGTCCCACCTGGTCCTTCCCCTGGGGAGATGGTGGGACTCATCCAGTGACCAAACACCCTGGTGTCAAAGGACTGGGGGGTTTCTCGGGGGCAAGACTTTCAGGGCTCTTCAGAACAGTTCCGGGTCCCTGCACATCACACATCACATCACACACATGAAGGGCAGCTGAAGGCCGTCAGCCCCCGGCTCCTCCAGGTGGGAGCCACGCACCTGCAGCACAGGCCCATCCGGCAGCTCCTGGGGAGGTGGGGGGGGGGACCGGGGAGGGGTGCAGAATCTCAGCCCCCATCTGATGAACCAGAACAAATAGTTTAAGCAGAACCCCTCCCCCACCCCTGCCACCACCCCAGGATGTTCCTATATACACTCAAGTGTCAGGAACATGAGCTTTTTTTTGCATAAAAATTATCCCTTAAACAGTCTGTGAGTCTGCGCATGCTCCATTTCCTTCATTGTTTAAATATCAGGGGAAACCATCCAAAAGTGGTGCCAAGTGAATTACAGCTTTTTATTAGCGATTACAGCAGCACACAGCGGGAAAGCTGCAGAGGAATTCTGCCTAAGGAAACGTCTTTATTTCCTCTCTTCGTTCTCCTTCAGACTTCATGAAGGATAACCCAACAGTCCGCCACAGCCTCTTGGATTCTGTGGTTGTTTTATTAGGCAGGCACGTTTCCACCACGGCCCTGGTGACATTTTGCGCTGCGTCATTCTTTGTGTTGGGGGTGGGGGGGCTGTCCTGTGCGTGGTCAGAGGCTTAGCCGCATCCCTGGCCTTGCCCCGCTAGACGCCGCGAGCGCCCCCTCCCAGTGTGCCACACACTGATGTCCCCAGTCACTGCCCAGGGTCTCCGTGAGGGGCTGAATGGCTCCCGGCTGAGAACCACCACTTTAGACAAAGAAAAAAAAAACCTCAAAACCCAGGCCAAGCCGACCCCTGCAGGCTCCTGGGGAGAACCAGCTGGGTGGCCCGAGGGCCCACCCGCGTCTAAGGAGAAGCTTTCTGTAGATGACAGTAATGGAGACAAGCAGCCCCACTGCCGTCAGCTCAGGCCGCTGGCCCTTCTGCTTACAGAGGCTCTTTATTATTTAACCGGCAAAGTGCAAGGAAAGCCTTTTCGCCTTGTTATTGGAATGCCATGCTGAATGGTATTAGAGGGTTTCTAACAGCACTGTTAGTGGGGGGAAAAAAAAAAAGGCTGGCTAGTGTATCACCAGTGCAAACCATCTGGCCCAATCCTCAGCCCTGGTAACATAAGGGGGACCCTACTGCTGGCAATGCTGTTTTCTGTCTGAGTAGCCCCAGGGGGATTGGGCGGGGGGGGGGGCGCTGGGGGGGAGCTCCCACCTCCCCCTTCAAGCTGGCCTGGGCCTCACCCTCACTCAAGGCCTGCACACAAAGCTAGCTACAGTATTTTGCTGCTTCTAAGATGCACGCCCCACCGCCCCACCCCCACTTTGGCATCTCAGAAATCTGATTCATTTAGCCATCAGCCCGGTGGCAGGTGGGAAGCAGCCATCAAAGCCTGGTCAGGCGCCTACTGAGGCCTGACGCGCTCAGTAGGACCTTGGAGGTGGGGAAGAAGAAGCCGAGGGGAACTCTTCTGGTTCCTAGGAGACAGACGGTCAGGGAGCACAGAGGTGGGCAATCGGATGTCCTCAGGCACTTTCCTGCGGGGAGCAGAATGGGCCCATCTTACACCAGTCCCTGGACCAGCATATGAGCATCACTTGGGATCTTGCAAGAAATGCAAATTCGCAGGCCACACGCCAGACTGACTGAGCCAGAATTTGCGAGTGGGGTCCAACAGCGCGTCTCCACCAGCCCTTCCAGCCATTCTGACGCTGCCCAAGCTGGGAAGCTTTCCTCCATGCCTCTGGCTTAAGTCCACAACGTTGGCTTATAGGAAGATATTAGTCCCCGTGACTTTTATTTCTTTATGGATTTTATTTTATTTTATTTTATTTAGTTGAAAGAGAGAGCACAAGCAAGGGTGAGGGACAGAAGGAGAAGGAGAAGTAGACTCCTGGCAGAGCAGGGAGCCCAACTCGGGATTCAATCCCAGGACCCTGAGATCATGACCTGAGCTGAAGGCAGACGCTTCACAGACAGAGCCACCCAGGAGCCCCTTCTTTATGGATTCTTCTAAGAAATGCTACATCAGCAACACTCTAGATGGGGACGACACTGTATAGGAGGGAGAAAGAGTACAGAACTTGAAAAGGGCTGAGAAGCATGAGGCTCAAATCTGAAGAAGTTTCAAGAAGTGATTCCTCCTGGGGCACCTGAGTGGCTCAGCAGGTTAAGCCTCTGCCTTCGGCTCAGGTCATGATCTCAGGGTCCTAGGATCGAGCCCTGCATTGGGCTCTCTGCTCAGCAGGGAGCCTGCTTCCTCCCTCTCTCTCTGCCTGCCTCTCTGCCTGCTTGGGATCTCTGTCTGTCAAATAAATAAATAAAATCGTAAATAAATAAGTTAAATCTATTTTTTAAAAAAAGAAGTGATTCCTCCTGCAATTAATTTTAATTCTATTCCTTTACAGGTATCTATATCATATACATGATGTGCATGTATACATTTATTTTTCCCTTTACGTGTATTTGTAATATAAAACTAAGCATAAAAGAGTTCTTTGAACAAGTAGAACTGAAAATTTCTCAGTATGAGCAAGTCATATTGGCTTTGGGAGTAGGCTTTCCTTTTCCTCCCCTGAGCCTTCACAGAACAATAGTGCGTCCTTGGGTGAACGGAGTCTGGGGTTCAGTAAAATGCAGTGTTGTGCGACCTAACTTGGCTTGATCCACCCCAAATCTCTCATGATGCAGTTTAATCCTTCCCTTCAGCCTGGCTAGACCGGTTAGTCGCTACCCTCTGTGCAATGACGTGTTCCACGCTCCAGGATGGTTAGTGGACCTTCTCTCGCCTGTCCTCTCCTTCACTGGACTCACCTACATCAGTCCCACGTCCCCATCCTCACAGCTCTCCTGTGATGTCCTCTGCATTCCCTCCCACCAACTGCGGCCCCTTTCAATGACAGAGTGTGCAGTGAGCTGCTGGGCTCAGCGAGTGGGACGTCTGGATCAGAGCTGGGAGCTGCTGGCAGAGGCTGGCTTCCATCCCTGAAGATGAGTGCAGTTGGGGCATCTGTGTGAGCCTGAGCACCATGCATGAACCCCTCTTTAAAATCCAGGACCCCAGAGTTCTCAAGCAAGTCATGAAACCAGAGAGGGTCCTTAGCACCCCAGCATGGGAAGCACGAGAAGATGACATTTAGGGACCCAGCTATCTGCCACCCAAACTTTCAACCAGATTGCTCTCTTAGGGCCTGTGGGAGCCGTAAGATCCCTTAGCAACCCAACAAGAATGGACTAGAGGCCAAAAATAATTGCTTTACGGCCAGATCAGGACAACCTAGAGGGACCTGGGGCCTGAGCCCAGTGGCTGACATGTCACGGGGAGCCGCAGAAGGCTGAGCCTGATGGCCTAGCCCAGAGAGAGAGAGAGAGAGAGAGAGAGGCGGCCCCTCCTTTCTTGCTGGGCATCAGGGAATTCGGATGCTCAGCAGCAAGGCAGATTTCAAGAACCGGAAGCATCCGTAATGGCTGGGGGCTCAGCAGATGGCACCGCACATCTCGGTGGATTGTAAATTCTTAGAGGCGATCGTGATCTAGCCATTGAACAAGGGTAGGGAATCCTCAGATTGGCATACGAAAACTTAAATCACTTGCAACATGTTAACTGATGTGTTTTCAGCTGTGGGGAGCCGGGGAAGGGTTGTTGTCCTGTTGGGTCTTGACTGGTGTGTGTCTTTCCTACGAGAACCAAAGCTCCAAGCACACAGCCTTGTATCACCAGCACCTACGGAAATGAATCTGCCCTGTCAGTGCTCAGTAAAAAAATTGGCTTAGTCTGCCAACGAATCCATTGTTTCAAGAACCTCCTTCAAGCTCAGACTGGAGATTTTCAACTGGTCAGGTGGGGGATGGGGCGGAGAGGGCAGGTTGGTGTAGTGGGACCTCTCGGGGATTTTTTCTTAAAATTACATAAAGGTGCTACCACTTGACCTTGCACAATGAGCCCTCCCAAGTACTCTACCTTGTGCCTGTACATGATCTACAGAACTGCCTTATGCAGCCGCTCTCTGGTTCTACGCTCACTTTACAGAGAAAGAGACTGAGGCATGACCCCACACTAACAACCAGAGTATCTGAAATACACTTTGATTGGCAAGATGCTGTCATTAAGAATGACTGCCCCGGGGATGCTGCTGGGGGCAAGGGAGTATGTCGGGGCAGAGACAAGAGTACGAACCACTGTCTTAGTCTACTAAGTCCGTGGCTGAACCAAATCAGTGGCCATCTCTTGAGTTGCATGGCCCATCAAAATGCACAAGCATCCTCTACTTCATCCCCCAAAGTTCACACAGATGTACCTGTGTGTGTATGTGTGTGTGTGTGTGTTTGTGTCTGTGTGTGTGTGTACAAGTACAGAGAGAAAGGAAAGTATTTATATATGCATCTATAGACCCACATCTGTATTTTCATATATCTCCATACTGACACAGATACACACACACAAACATACATATACATATAATTTCAAATTATATAATGTTCTGTATAACTATGTGTATCTTCGTATATAACAAATGTATAAACGGGGGCATCTGGATGGCTCAGTCAGTTAAGCGTCTGCCTTCAGCTAAGGTCATGATCCAGGGTCCTGGGATCTAACCACGCATCGGGCTCCTTGCGAGGCGGGGAGTCTGCTTCTCCCTCTGCCTGCCACTCCCCCTGCTTGTGCTCTCTCTCTCTGATAGATAGATAGATAAATACATAAATATTTTTTAAATGTATACATAAAAATACATTTGTATAATATGTAAATATAATAATTACATAATGATCGAATCGCATTATTGTACGACATCACGCACGGTTTATCCTACAGTGTGTTTTTCTCACCACGGACCATCATCCCAAAGGATGCTACCTCTTCCTTCTTTTTCCTGCAGCGAGTCTATGGAGATGAACTGTATCTGAGTTGCCCTCCTGAAGGACTCCTAGGATGTTTCCGATCTTTTGCTTGTCTACACGATGCTCTAGCAATTCCTCTCCTGTGTTTAAGCGCCGCTGAGGCCATTTCCGCAGGAGCCAATCCCGGACGATGAAGCCGGGTCATAGCGTATGTGCGTGTTTTGTCGGATACTTCAGATACTTCGGAACGGGGTCTCCAAATTCCACTTCCATTATCTGCCAGTGAGAATTCTTTGGTGTTGTGGTTGCCAAATATGAGACGCAACGATGGCCCGTCGTGGCGGCACCCACCGCGTGAGCCCCTCCTCCAGGCTCAGGTGCCAGCTGTGTCCTCAGACAAGCACGTGGTGTGGTGCTAGAGGGTTTGAGCCCCAGTGTCCCGGGACCGGGACTTTCAGCCGCCTCTCCCTCTAAATTGACAGATGTCGCTAGTTCATCATCTATAAAATGGGAGGGCTCAGAAATAAAATTTCCTGCAGAAATGGCCTCAGTTACTGAGACGAGGAACTGGCGCAGAGCCTTGGCCCACTCTTGTCATTGAAGCTAGCCTGTGTAGCCAGTCTCCATCTCTCTCTCACCTCTCCCAGACACTTAGTTCACTTCTGGTTCTCCCAGTGTCCTTGGCCTTTCTACCTTCCTCCTTCGTCCTCTTGATCTTCCTGACCACAAATCCTTTTCCTTACACTGGCAACCCATCTTTACATCCTGATGCCCTTCCCTTTGTTTTCACCCACACCTGCCTGGGACTTGGCCCCTGTGGGCAGCTCTCAAGTCTCCCCAGCTTGCCCAAGCTTCAGGCCCACATAGTTGAATGCCTGTTAAAATCCCACAGGTCTACGTGCCTGGGTGGCTCAGTAGATTAAAGCCTCTGCCTTCAACTCTGGTCATGATCCCAGGGTTCTGGGATCGAGCCCCGCATCGGGCTCTCTGCTCAGCAGGGAGCCTGCCTCCCCAGCTCTCTCTGCCTACCTCTTTGCCTACTTGTGATCTCTGTCTGTCAAATAAATAAATAAAATCTTAAAACAAAAAATCTCACAGGTCCCAGGTCCACAGCATATCTACCAACTAAGCCAACAGAGAATATAAATGGATAACATCAATGCAGCTTCCTCTTTGTAGCGCAAGTCTTTCCTCTCTGTGCACATAAACCATCAGCAGTAATCTGTTCTAAGAACACAACCCGGGACTGGCAGTAAACCAGCGAGCCTTGGTTTGCAAGTCTTTTCCTTCTTTACCGTTTGTATATGTGCTGCCGAAGCGAGCACCCTTCTTTACCGTTTGGAAAACACAGACAAAGGTGAACGTCCCTTGTCTTTGGCCATAATCTCTCTTCTTTGTGTTCTTGCAAAGTCCTGCTCAGCAAACCCACACTTTCAGCTACAAGTCTGGAGGTATCCCATTCATCTGGGCCAGGAGCACAGTTGTTCAGTAATGCCAGCCAGAACTTGTATTACTCCCTAGTGGTTTCTGGAAATGATTTAATTCCCATTTCCTGCCCCCACACCTTCACCCACACTTCTATAAATAAAGATTCGCAGGGAGATTTGCACCTGTTGCCATCCAACTGCTAACCCCCATCCCCAAATCCAGAGCTGAGAAGCAAGGGGAAACACAGTTAGCTGCACACACCCAAAACAACAGGCTCTGCCAGTGAGGAGGCTAGCATTAGCATCGGAAAGGACCAAAGCCGATTTTTCCACAGGGTACGGTGACCTTTCCTTTCGTGTTTATTTGGAAATGACCTTTAAGCAGCAATCAACAAGAATGAAATGCTTCAAAGGAATAAATTAGATAATGCAGATGTTCCCCAGTGGTAAGTTATGCCCAAGGAAAACAGGGAAACATAAAAGCAGCTCTGCCCCGGGAGGCCACCTTCCAGTCCGTCTATTAGACTAATAAAGGAATACAGAGTTCTCCCAACTCTTGTCAGTCAGACCACTGAGGACCTGAAGGCAGGCCGACCTGAGCAGGAAACATGATTGTTTCCAGAACTGAACCCAAACTACTGACATTTCATTCTGATTCTGTTTGGAGGAGAGGTAACTGTGTCACGTGCTTGGCCAACAAGTGAGTTACCATCTTGGGGTGGGGATATCCCAGTGGTCTGGGCCAAGGTCAACTTAGCAACTCGTGCCCCATCCTAGCCTCATCCCAATGCAAGACATCATTCATTTACAGTAATTGACTCATTACTGAGCATTTACCACACAAGCTGGGCTTTTTGCTGAGTGCTGGAGAGGCTGAAACACAGGAGAAAAGTCAGCCCCCTCAAGGTCAAAGGCAGACAGCTGGAGGCACGACCCCCTCCGCCATCATGTTTCTCTTGGGTGTGTGTCTTCTCCTACTGTGTATGCTCGGCTCTACTCTCTCTCCTACTCTCCATGTTCCTCCTTCTGGCTCATATGCAACCCTGCCAGTGATGGCACTCCCAGGTATGACCAAATGATCCTTGAAATTCAACAAATCATTCAACCTTGAAACAGAAGCATTTAAAAAGAGACACTCAGAACCAAGGACTTGAGCCTCCTCTGCCACCTGATTAGAGAATCCTAGAATCTTCTTGAACCATAGTCTCAAGACAATCTTTTCCCTGTCCTAGGAATACATTGGTGGGGTGGGGGTGGGGGGATCCTGCAGAGGGAGGAGATCCACCTTGGGAAAGGGAGTGCTTTCCTCTGGGGGAAGGGGCTTCCACAACAATCTTTGATCCCCTCCTGTGGGCCATAACATCTATCACTGCCCCCAAGGAAAGGATGCCTCACAGAAGGACTTATGTGGGGGCAGATGTGAAGTCAGAGCCCACTCCCACCCCGGAGGACAGCTCAGTCCTACCTCCAGTTCCCTTGGGAACTGCAGAGGGAATCAGAGCGTCAGGAGACATCCACCCACCAGAAGCCCCTGCAGAGCCACACATGGGAGCCAGGCGGACGGAGAGCGGAGGGCCTTCTGGGGCCCCAGAACGGCTGGATTGTTCTTCTCTTTGAGTGAAGGTGGCTTCTGGGAGCTGGGGACTGTGTGAGGAGGGCACAGACTTTTCAAGATTCAGAAGAGGAGGGAGAGAGTGAACGCTGGCCCAGCCAGGAGGGAAAGGAGAGGAAGTAACAGCACATTACTTTCTGGTTTCCTGCCATTTCCTGGTTTCCCACCAGTCACTGGGGTGGCTCACGCCATCGCTCTGCTTCCTGTCCTGGGATGGAACCTGAGTGATGACGAAGCCTTAAGCACCTGTGAGTCCCTCCCTCCCCCAAAAGGAAAACAGGCACTAAGACAAATCCTTGTACATAAAGGTTCACAGCAGCACTATCCACAGCAGCCAAAAGGTGGAAACAGCCTAAGTGCCCACCAACGGAGGGATGCATATACAATATGGATCTATCCATACAATGGAATGTTACTTGCCCGTTAAAAGGAATGAAGTACTAATTAAGCCCTCTGCCTTTGTCTCAGGTCATGATCTCAGGGTCCTGGGATCGAGCCCCGCAACAGGCTCTGTCCTCGGCAGGGAGCCTGCTTCCTCCTCTCTCTCTGCCTGCCTCTCTGCCTATTCTAAATAAATATTTATGTAAATAAATAAATAAAATCTTTAAAGAAAAAAACTCAAAATGCAATGACAATGACAGAAGCCGACAGAAAGAACCACATGAAATACGAGTCCCTTTATTACTTTTTAAGATCTATGTATTTATTTTAGAGACAGAAAGCACAAGCAGGAGAGGCAGAGGGAGAGAGAGAGAGAGAATCCGAAGCAGACTTCCCACTGAGCACGGAGCAGATGGGGGCAGGGGGCTGGATCCCAGGACCATAAGATCACAACCTGAGCCAAAAGCGAGAGTCAGTTGCTTAACCAACTGAGCCACCCAGGCGCCCCAGTAGGAGTCCGTTTATATGAAAGAGGCAGAACAAGTAAATCTGTCGACACAGAAAGCAGATTGGTGGTTATCAGGGTCTGGAAGGAAGGGGAGCGGAGAGTAACTACTTAACGGGCAGAAGGTCTTGTTTTGAAATGATGAAAATATTTTGGAACCACAAAGAGCTGGCAGTGCACGACACTGTGAAAGTACCAAATGCCACTGAATTGTTTGCTTAAAATGGTCAATTTTGTGTTACATGAATTTCAACCCAATTTTTTTTTTTTACAAGTCCATAAGTAGGTTTCCCATAGTTAAGCTCCGACTGTAGGCCTCTGCAGAAGCATTTATTTGACTAAGGAAGGGTGATGAGAGAGTCCGCTGCCTACATTTCTGTTCTGGAAGCCCCAGTGCTACTCTCTACCAAACGTGGTGAAATTAAACTCTTCTTTTACTTCACTAGGGGCAGCACACATCTGTTGGTTATTGACTGTCTCTACAACCAGACTGTAATACCAAGAAGTCAAGGATTTACCTGGTCTAATACAGTATCCCAGTGTCTAGCTATAGGCAGGCTCAGTAAATACCTTTAAATAAATATATAGACAATCCCACTTCCATTTTTCCCCTAAAAAAAAAAAAAAAAAAAAAAAAACTAGGGGCACCTGGGTGGCTCAGTTGGGTAAGTGTCTGCTTCGGCTCAGGTTGGGATCCAGGGTCCTGGGATCGAGCCCCACACCCAGCTCTCCGCTCAGCAGGAAGCCTGCTTCTCCTTCCCCCTCTGCCTGCCATTCCCCCTGTTTGTTCTCCCCACCGCCCCCTCCCCCCATCAAATAAATAAAATCTTAAAAAAAAAAAATGAATGCTGGAACACTGAAAAGAAATAAAATAAAATAAAATAAAATAAAATAAAATAAAAAGGGAAAAAAAGGAAACAAGAAATATTTTTTTAAAAAGCTATAAATATGTTGCTGGGAATGTAAACCGGTATAGCTGCAGAATGGAAGTTCCTCAAAAACATAAAAATAGAATCACCACTGGCTCCAGGAAATCCTTTTATCCACTTCCGGTATACGTCCCAAAGGACTGCAAACAGGGTCTCGAAAAGATATTTGCACACCCATGTCCATTGCAGCATTATTCACAATAGCCAAGAGGTAGAAGCAACCTAAATGTCCATCAAGAGGTGAATGAGTTGAAATGCAGAACATGCATGCAATGGGCTAGTATTCATCCTTCACACAAAGGAAATTCTCCGGGTTCCCCACAACTTCCATCTGACTTGGTTACAGACTGGAGCTACCCATGACCTCCCCCTGCTTTGGGTTCCCGTAATGTGCTAGAGGGCCTCCCAGACTTAGGGAAATACTTACCATCTACCAGTTCCCTAAAGGATATAAGAAAGGATGCAGATGGACAGCCAGGTGAGGAGACAAAAAGGGTAAGACCCAGGAGGGTCCCCAAAGCAGGAGCGTCTGCTCCCATGGAGTTGGATGTGTGACCCAGTAAGAGGATGCTTTCCCCCCACTGGAAGCTCTCCAAACCCAGTGCCATCAGGGTTTTGAGGGGTTTTGAGGTTTTCCTCACATTGACATGACTAATCATGAATTCCATGACCAGCCCCTCTCCCCGGTCTAGGGAAGTTAGAGACTGCACTGGAAATAACAAGGTTTTAGGGTTTTGTTTTGTTTTGTTTTGTTTTTTGAAGTATCAGGCTTTTAATCATGGCTTGGTCTTTCTAGCCATGATCCTCCATCCAGGAGCCAAGAAGAGCCCATCTGGAATCACCGCATTAGAAGGAAAGAGGCTGATAGGGCTTAGCACTTAGGAATTCACAAGAGATTCAGGAGCCTGTGTCGGGGACAGGGCCAATGACAAATGTCAGAATAAGAGGTGCCCCTAGTGTTCTTACCCCTTGGGAGACTACAAGGGTTTTGGAGCTCTATGCCAAGACCTGGGGACGCATACCAATATATATATTTTCTTTTATCTTAGAGATGGTTAATTGGATGTTATATAGTTTTTACAATTTTTTTAAAGATTTTTTTCACATATTTGACAGAGAGAGAGCAGGAGCATGCAGGGGGAGCGGCAAAGGGAGAGGGAGAAGCAGACTCCCTGCTGAGCGGGGAGCCCAACTCAAGGCTCAATCCCAGGAACTGAGATCATGACCTGAGCAGAAGGCAAGACGCTTGACCGACTGAGCCACCCAGGTGCCCTGGTTCTTACCACAATTTTAGAAAGCAACAGACACATGTATCGAAGAACATATATTGCATATCTTTAACTTTTTTACCTAAGTGGGCCTTGGAGGGAGCAGCCACACCTACAGGAGCCTTGCTGCCTCACTCTTGAGTGTGGACCACCTTGATTGGTGAGGCTTTGGGCTGCCAGGCCCTGGAGGAGGCCCGAGCTCCGTCTCCTGCCTCCAGGAGCCCATCAGCACAGATTGGAAAAATGTTACATCGCTGGATAGAATTGCAGGGGGACCATCCAGACAGGCTCATGAAACAAGAGTTGTTAACAAGAAGAGTCTGCTCTTTGCCAAGAACTCGGCTGCACAAAACACCACCCAGAAAGTGTCAGGATCAATGTATATTCTAAGGGGGTCTCTCCTAGAGGGCAAGGAGACCCAGGAGGGACAGAGTGGGGGCCACCATGGCCTGCTGACCTGCACCATTTGGAACTTCCAAAGGAAGGGAGCAAGGAAGGGTGAACCAGGCCCTCCCACGCTTTGGTGCATGGGTGGCCACACCATAGGTCATGGCCATATCTGGCCACCACCTGTTTTTGTAAATAAAGTTTTACTGGAACACCGCCATGGAAACTCACTTACATGCTCTCTGTGGCTGCTTCTCCGACAGTGTGAGAATGGGGTAGTGGGAACTACATGGCTCCAAAGTTGAACATATTTACTCTTTGACCAAGGTCCCTCTGCTTGAGGGAAAGAAATCAGTGTGCTACAGGAGGGGAGGATATATGCGCCACTCCTTATTCCAAGACCAACAACATTCCCTGCTCCCTTTTGTTTTCTCTGCTGTTCCACATCCTAGTGCAGCCAACTCCCAACTGTGCACGCAATGGCCCAGGAAATCCCAAAGCTGCAGATAACGCAAAACATTTATAATTGGTTTCAGATGCCAATAGGAGTCGCCCATCTCCTTCCGTTCCCCAGACGGATTTCTCTTGCTGATCATGCATGACTTAGGCTGATGTTAAGATGCAGCCTCGCTCCCACAGCACCCTCCACCACCCCACGGACCGCAAAGTGGGGAGGCAGAGGCGAACTCAGAAGGGAGCTGAACCCCAAAGGAATGGGCCGCACCACGCAGGACCCGGCAGAAGCTGAAATGCAAATAAGAAACAGGAGTTGTCCCTAAAAATAATCAGTTAAACTTTAGGTAGAGCCTGCTTTGAAAAGCTGACAAAAATTACGGATGCATTCCCCAGAACAGTGCAAACATATATACACATCCCAATTTTGCATATGAATTCAGGAGATACACGGTGCCTTGAAATGTATCCATAGACACCAGCCAGATGGTTAACGCTTCATCTAGAACAGAGGCTTTATTTTTCCCTTTTATTCAGTCAAGGAACCCTTTCTTCGATTAAGATGTCACGAAGACGCTCAATATTCAAAGTATTTTAAAGCTCGGCTTCTCTTCCTCCTTCTGCTCCCCCCGCCCACCATGGAACTTTCTGAGGCCATTTCTGGAAGCATTATGCAGTGGGCTGACAGCTTTGTGGTCAGACCAGGGGAAACTCCACAGCTCCCCACCCTCCAGTGGATGCCCAGGGAGAGGAACATGGGGGCAGGGGAGTGGTTGAAACTTATTCTTCACCCAAAGACTGGAAAGATTGGTGGGTTCTACCTCTTAGGAAACACACTGGCACCTCCCAGCTACTGAACCTGAAAGGGCTGTTTCTCGTGGCTTCACGGCCTGGAATTCAGGATTGCAAACAAGGAGGGGAGACCACAGAACGTCAAATAACAATGCAGAGCCCCGAGAGAAAGAGAGCTGTGCCAATGAGTCCATGAGAAATGGCCAGCCAAGTCACTTCATATCTTTTATGGATGAAAGGCATAAGGACTTTTCTTCTTAATGGTGAAAAGAAAGGTAACAAAGATGTGTCATGAAATCAAAGCAGGAGGAGAGGGCTTTTGGCGAGAGTAGTCCCAGAAGGCTTTTCAGAGAAGCAAGAACCTGGAATCTCAGGGTGGGCAAGACATGTCCTGTGGCTACTCCAGACATCCATGTCCTTCTTACTCGGTCACGAGTCTCACTGTACCACCCTTCAGACGTTGTTCTGCTGGGATCCCTCGGCCTCGTCACCCACAGAGCTCCCCCAGACTGATGAGCAGGGACAGTAGCAGTGTAACTGGTCCATAAGCTCTGATCCTGGACCAGGCCTGGCTCTTTACATGAGCTTTCTTGTCCAACCCTCTAATGACCCCCTAGCCCCAGTTTTAGCACCATTTCTGAAACATCATGCTGCATATGGCAAACTCCCAGGGGATAGACATTTGTTTGGGAAGTTGAATACTTCCATTTTACAGTGGGTGGCGAGACTCCCAGTAAAATTCCAATTTCAGATAAATAACCGTTTCTTGGGACACTGTGTGTCCTGTATTTTATGTAGCAATGCTAGGAAGCAGGGGTCGGTCACACAGCTACAAGATATCAAAACAAATTCAAGCCCAAGTGGTCAAGTCTAAATCAGGTTTCTTGGGCCTCTACACTATTCCACGCTGCCTCTCCCTTCTTATCTTTCCATATAGTCCTTCAAATACACCACATTTAATACACTGCATGGCCGTCAACAAGTGTATATGATAATTTCCTTCTTTAGGGGAAAAAAAATCACCTTGTTCTTTATAATTGTTTAGCTGTCTTCAGGAATCCTTTCTCCTCTTTAAACTCAGTTAAAGAAACCCCGATTCTGGGGCACCTGGATGGCGCAGTTGGTTAAGTACTGGGCTCTCGATTTCAGCTCAGGTCACAATCTCAGGGTAGTGACATTGAGCCCCGCATCAGGCTCCGTGCTGGACCTGGAGCCTGCCTGGGATTCTCTCTCCCCCATCCCTTAAATAAATAAATAAATAAATAAATAAATAAATAAATAAATGAAATGATGAAATCTTAAAAACAACAACAACAACAAAATGCCAGTTCTTAGCTGGGTTCATGGCAACCTGGGATAAAGACTACATGTCCCAGGATCCCTTGCAGCTACGTGAGGGCATCCGACTACCTTTGAACCAGGAAGTGTCCTGAAAGGAGAAAGCTTCCTCTTTCCTGCTGGTGGAAATGCAAAGCAATGGCCATCACTGTAGAAACTCTCTTGGACCCCAAGCGACCTCAGAGATGAAAGTAGCTACAGCAGAGCAATAAGACAGGAGGAGACTGGGTCACTAACACTGTGGGACACAATATCAGCCCTGGACTACTTGTAGATAGAGCATTTCTACTAAGTTAAGCCATTGCTCTCTGGGTTTTCTATTACTTGGAGTTGAGCTTAATCATGTTATGCCTGACCTGAGCACCTAGAGCAGGGAGGTGCTGAGGCGTTGGAGAAAGACTCAGGGAAAGTTTGTAGAAAGGGTGCTGGCAGCATATATGAACAACTCCCTGCATTCCAGAGTCTAGCCCATGAACCTCCTCCCCTCATTAACCTCATGAGGTTAAAACCCCTATAAAATCAAAACCCCATAACCTCATAAGGTTAAAACCCCTATAAAATCATGGTTTAAAAAAAAAAAAAAAAAAACTCACAAAATCCTTGACCTACGTACACCTAAATGTAGTTTTATACTTTTGTAAGGGAGGAGAGGATAGCTAGGAAAAGAGTGCTTTCTTTTTCTTGGATATCCCCCAGAGACTGAGATTTCAATGGTGTGCAAGGATGAGTTATTAATAATATGGTATTGGACTAAATGAGCTGGCATTGCAGCAACATAGAAAATCAAAAGACTTCATCACAAAACTCCCACTATTATGTAAATGCACCACCACTTGGGAAAATGACGAAGTATGAGATTCATTATAAATAATGTTTTCATCCCAACCTTCACAGCTCTTGGAAACTTTCAATACATGACCCAATTTATTAGCTAAAAGAAACAAGATCCCTCTAGAATACTTTTCAGCGACTTCCATAAAATCTTAAGCTTAAATCACTCATAAATTATAAATCATGCAAATATGTTGTATCAATTTTTAAGACTCCAAAATTCCAAAAAATTCTCTTGGTCCTTAATGTATTTCCTGGCCCAACTATCATTTTATTGTAAAAATTATTAGATTAAAAATATACATGGTAAATATATGTAAGTAAATGGTAGCATGTGTGTATCCATCAGTTTTGATTTGTATGTAACAGAAACCAACTCTGATTTATTTAAACAGAAATAAATTGTATTAAATGGTTTTTGAGCTGCTGGCAAAATCCTCAGGAGGAACAAAGATTTAACAGCCAGGCACAATCCAATAATTACACTATAGAACTAACCCAGTGAGGACAGCCATGCTGCAACCCTCAGGGGTTGGGCACTGCCTTCTGCATCTCCAGAAGAGCCCTGGATACCATTTCTAGAACCTGGACATAATCACTGCTGTTGCTACCACCCTAATAAGAATGGATACAGCATGGTCCTTGCTTCTTTCGGTCACCGACTTCTCATCCAAAGCCAAGTGTAGGTACTTATGATTAGCCTTACCCATATCATGGCACCCATGCCCCAGTCTCAATGAAAACCCATAACTGGTTATTCCAGAGGTGAGCTCTGTCTCATAAGGCAGGAGGGTCCCTATATACAAAACAGTTCCCATCGTGGGCAACCACAAAAAGAAGTATCCATTGCAATGTGATTTGAATACATTTGAATATAACCATCTGATCTGAATTACTGCCCAAGGTCTTCCCCAGTATTAGTAATTCTGGAACACCCTGAAGTGGTTTTATGGTATTTTATAACTTTTTTTTTTCTGTAGTTCCATTTTTTTTCTTCCTTTGTGGTTTTTTACTTCTATCCTATTTCCAGCTCTGTATACAGAACAGGGGAAAGTTACAGACTAATGTCTGTCGATTTCCATAAACAAATCAGGCTGTATGACAAAGTAAGTTGTATACCCAGAGAAGATACAAATACATACTTGGTTATTGCAATAATTCTGCAGATTTTTAAAACTGATGAAGCACGACCAAAACAACAAAGTATGAATAACTGGATGAAAGTTGGTTGGAAATTTTTAAGCTCCTCGCACCGCTGCCGGCAGTCCAAAACACTTAGACTCTTTTACTTTTTCTTCAAGTCGGCTCCATGCTCAATATGGAGCCCAACATGGGGCTTGAAGTCATAACCCAGAGATCAAGACCTGAGCTGAGATCAAGAATCTGATGCTTGCGCTGCCTGGGTGGCTCAGTGGGTTAAGCCTCTGCCTTTGGCTCAGGTCATGATCTCAGGGTCCTGGGATCAAGCCCCGCATTGGGCTCCCTGCTCAGTGGGAAGTCTGCTTCTCCCTCTCCTCCCTGCTTGAGTTCTCTCTCTCTCTCACTCTCTCGCTCTGTCTCTCTCAAATAAAATCTTAAAAAACAAAACAAAACAAAATACCAAAGTGCTTCTGACCACCTCTGCTGTGATCGGTTCAAGGAACGGAGGAGGCCCACCGTCTGTGACCTCGCATAGAGACGGGCCCCACAGCAAGCTGGATAGAGATGGGGCTTTGCAATAGCTGAGTTCAGATCGGTGGGAAATTCCTCCAGGGTTGCCAGGCAATGATGCTATGACCCTCGGGTCCTGCAGTCACCTGCTGGCCGGACACACGGCCAGTGCCTGCATCTGCAAACAGCAGCCTGGCACCATGGACCACAGAAGACGACCCCACAGTGAGTGCACGCAGTGCAGGCGAATCACTGACAGGAGACGCAACCCTCCCCAGCCCAGCAAGCCAATGCTTGCCTGACCTGGAATTCTCTTGCTGCGGTCTCCACTCCATGAAGACCCACCATCATCTGGCAGTAGGGGGTGTCGGGGAGCAGGGGCAGAAGAATGAAAAGCAAATAAGTTCTGGATGCTGAATTTCTCTCCTCTCCTCATTTGGCCTCTTTCCAGCCTGGGGCATACTTTCCTAGTGACAGCTGGTCAGGAAGATGAAGTCGAAGTGAGGCCTGGGCCATCTGTTTGCCATCACCCCATCAGGCTCTGCCCCCCTCTTCCTGGGCACTGCCCTCCTCTAGAAGTACCTCTGGCCTCTCAGAGCCCTGGAGGGGGCTTATCCACTTTCTTCTCTGCTCCTGAAAACCCCGGTCTGGTTCCAAGTAGAGCTGGGGCCCTTGTTTGGGATAATGACTTCCTCTCTGGACGTCGGGGATAAAATGCTCATTCTGCACACTCCAGAAGGACTACGAAACATAGAGGGTTGAGCAAGAAGGCCACTACCAAGCCTCACACTCTACAGCCCCTCGCCACCCTACGCAGCTTCCTGCCTGCCTGCCACTTCCTAATTCAACAGCAGTGGTGTCGCACCCTAATCCTTGAGATGCGAACCTTTTCGACAGCCACTCTGATCACTCCCGGCATAACTCTGAAGAATGTTCTGTCAAAGGGAGCAATTTGCTGGGAAAAGCAGCCCCCATACTTCTGTCCTGGCAGGTTTTTATTACAAACTACATTTGCATGGAAACAGGATTTGTTCTCCGCTCCAAAGCAGCTCCGGTTTATTATCCCCAAATAAAACCATAACTCTCTCCAGGCCCTGGGATGACAGCGAGTCCTCAGACACGAGGACTGTAGGGGGCGGGTGCCGGCCTCTGCGCTCTCAACAAGAGATTGGACAGAGTCTCTCTACAGACGTTAAGAGAACAACTCTGCTAAAGGAAGAGGGGGACGGAGGAACCGCCCCACAGAGATGTTTAATTCTCAATTAGCAGAGGGAATTCCTAGGTCTTTGACTTTTTTCATTTGCTATGACAAAATTTTACGGTATTGATACAGAAGATGTCTCTCCCCATCACGCCCCAGTCCACGAGCAGGGCGGAGGAGGACAGGAGAAGGGAAGATGGCGTATTAGGTGCCGTCAGGAGAGCACTTGGCATCATCAGCTTGCAACATGTCCCCCAAAGACAGTGATTCCTACGTAAGGAGTGAGCAAGTGCGGGGAGCAGGCAGCCGGCGGATGGCACAGATGGGTCTGAAGTCGGAGAAGCGAGCGGGGTGCTCAGGAGAGTGGGGAGGCCGGGGAACCCGAGCTGCTGGATGTGCCTGGGGGGAGGGGGTGTGTTTACATGAAGCTACACCACGCACAGAAAAGACGGGAAGGCCCACACATGGCAATTTTTACAGAGGTTGGGTCCGGGTGCGAGGATATCCAGGGTTTCTTGGTTTGAGTTTTTTACTCTGCTTTTCTGTGTTTTCAAGGTAGTTTCATTGCGCGTATCATTCTTTTGTTTTTAAATAATAATAATAATTTGTGGATTTTTTTTTTTTTAAGAAGAGCTGTGCTCCTATGACGAAATAGGAAAGTGAGTACGGGCGGGAGTCAGGGCTGGGAAGGAGGAGGGCAGCGCCGATTTTTCTGAAAATGTACACAAGGGACAAAGCAGACGACTGGCTTTTCCCATCACCCCTCCCACCCAACTCCCCCAAAATGGCCCAAAGCTTCATTCCCACCTGGAGTGGTACCATGGGCTCAATGTTTGTATGCCCCTGAAAATCCATATCAAAGTCCTAACTGCCAACGTGACAGTCTTAGGAGGTAGGGCCATTGGGGAGGTGATTAGGTCATGAGGTTGGAGCCTTCGGGAGATGGACCAGTGCCCTTATAAGAAGAGACACAAGGAAGATGGGCTCTCTCTCTTTGTGACGACACAGCCAGAATGAAGTTGTCTGCATGGAGCCCGGAGAGTCCTCACCAACCACCAAACCTGCCAGCACCTTGATCTTGGACTTCCCAGACTCCAGAGCCGTGAGATCATGAATGTTGTTTAAGCACCACCACCACCACCACCACCACCACCCACCCCGACATACACACACACACACACACACACACACACGCGCGCACACATGCACACATGCACACACTGTGGTGCTTTCTGATAGCCCAAACAGACTAAAACAGGTGGCAAGATATGGGAGCAGGACTGGGTGGAATGGGGGCTTCATCCCACCCACATATGGGAACCGATGCAATTACGGCTCACCCACCCAGCACCCACTACCTACTGCAGACCAGGAGCCGGCTGACCGCAGAGAAATCACTCGGGGAGACGATTTAAAGGCAGATTCTTGGGCCCCTCCCCATCCACTCAGTTAGGTCTGAGCCAGTGTCCCAGACCATTCTTGTGCCCACTTATATTTGAGGACTGGTGGAGAGACAACAGACACAAGAAACAGCCGACTGTGAAGGACCCAGGAGCAAACCTTGTCCCTGCACCAAAGAGGGGGTGCATCTCTGTCATGAGGGGTCAAAAAGGCTTCTCTGAGAGCTGCTGTGCATGCTTCAGTGACAGACAGGCCTGACTCTGTCTCTTACCAACCACTAAATTCACTGATACATCTTTTCAGACATTTTTAATCTACAGATTTCCCCTCCATCTTGTCTTTGTATTCCTTGTAGAATATTGGCTGGAACAGATTGCTTGTCCGGTAAGATAGATGACCTCTCTTGGGCAAGCCAGATGGTATTACTCCCTTCCTTCAAGCCCTTCCCTGATGCCTCACAAACACAGTCTGGAATTTCAGGAGTGGAAGAATTACCTGGGAATCTTGCTAAAATCCAGGTTCTCCAGCTGCCTCTCTGGATTCCCAGTTCCAAGGGTTATGCAAGGGGCCTGGAATCAACATCCTCAGGAAGCCCCGTGGGAAGTCGGAAGCAGGTGACCCATAGACCACATGAACGGGAAACTCTGCTCCCCTCCAGCTAACATGCCAATGGATACCCATATTAGTTTCCTAGAGCTGCCATAGCAAGTACCACAGACTGGTGGCTTCTCGCCAAAGAAATGTATTTTCTCATGGTTCTGCAAGCTAGAAGTCTGAAGTTAAGCTGTTGGCAGGAACATGATCCCTCCAAAGGCTCTAGGGAACGATCCTTCCTGGCCTCTTCTAGTTCCTGGTATGGCCCGCAATCTTGTTCCTTCGCTTGTAAGATGCATCACCTCAATCTCTGCCCCCATGATCTCGTGGCCTTCTCCCTGTGTGTCTGTGTCTCTGTGTCTCTTCTTACACGGACACCGGTCATACCAGATTTAGGACCCACCCTAATGACCTCATCTTCACTCGTGAGAGACCAAACATGCAAACAGACAAGGGCCAAACCATATATAAAAATAGGATTCTGACCCACAAGCGACAGCCAATCCAGAGGGCCAACCATTATCCATAGTACCCAGGATCCGTTAAACCTTTTACACTTTGCCCTTAGCCCTGCCTGCCTTTCCCTCTCTGTATTCTATGTTCCTTCTACACCGACCTACATTCTACGCCCCCAAAGGGCATCCACTCTACTGTCTGAACACTTAGCACATTACATTGAAACCACGGGCACATCTCCCCCACCAGATGCGGTACACTGCTCAGTGGGAGTAGCATCTCACTTGCCTTTACATCCAGGGGGCTGGGTGCAGTGCCTAATATGTATGGCTGCTTCATAAATATTTATGGTTAAACTGCATGACCAAGCATGTGCTTCCCCCTTTGTCCATCTGAAAAATTCTCATCCTTTTAGACCTCGCTCCAGGGTAGGCACCAGCATCACCTAGTGAAGGCTTCCTGACCCCTACCCCAGTCCGTAGGCAGGATTCTCCCCATATCTTGCACACTTGTCTGTTGACATCAGTCTGCTCTACTAGACAGCTCCCTAAGGCTGGGTATGTTTTTCATTTCCTTATCTCCAGCAAGAACTACAGTGTGTGGAAGTGAGTAAATGCTCAAAAAAAAAAAAACCTGTTATATGGATGATTCTTGGACGAAAAAAAAAATCCCTCTCATATTCTTCCTGCTCCTTCCATAAGCACCCCGCATCCACACTCACACCCACATACCCCTAACGCCTGCAGTCACTTCTGTATGTATGAGCTTCTCCAAACACAATGCAAGAGAAATCCTATTTGCTGTTCAGCTCCATCCTTCCCCTCATGTGTTAAATCTCCCTCTCCCTCTCTCTCCTGTTACATTTAATAACATTTAGCACCTTAACATTTAATAACATTTAGCACACACACACACACACACATTCAGCCAGATGCTTTCCTCTTCCCAACTAAGGTGCTGAAAGAACAGAGTGCACCTGCCATCACTACCACCTCTCTATCCACTCCTCCTCCCTCCTCAACATGTTCCATCTGCCTTCTGCCCACACCACCTCTGAAGGCACCAATGACTTCCTAGGTATTCAATCCAACATGCATCTTTCAGTTCTCCTCTTCATAACCCTACTTCTTTAGCCCTCCCTGCCTAGGACACTCTCTCTTCTCTACATCCAAGACAACGATTAGGCTCCTTTCCTGCTTTTCTCTCTCTGGTGCTTGTGCTCCTCTCTTTCCCTCCCTCCCTCCTTCCATTTTTCTCCTGAGGACTTGTCCCTTAAACATCGGCATTCCCCATTCTCTCTTCTTCTCATTTCTATATTCTTTCCAGATGATCTCATTCATTCTGCTACTTCCAACTATCATTTTAGAGAATAACTCTCAAATTAAATGTCTAGCTCAGTTTCTTTCTCCCAAGGTATTTAGACTCACAGCTCAAACTATTTACTGGGCATTTCCTCCAGCTTTCCCATAGGCATCTCAAACTGAGTGCAAACAAAATGGAACTCTCATTCTCTTCTGCCCACACTGTGCTCTCCTCCTCTAGTCTTTTCCCATAACTGGTACCACCATCCACCAGTTACTGAAGCCAGAAGCCTGGGACCATCTCCCCATTGTCCCCCTACTCCCTCATTCCCCAAATCCCATAACTCGCTAGCTCTCCAGAGTCTTCCCTCTTAACTCTCTCCTCTGTAGCCATGGTCTCACATCATTTGTTACAGCTCAAGCCCTGAACAGCTCTGTCCTGACTCCCCCCAACAGATTCTCCAGTACCCTCTTCCCCAACCGGTTTCATCTACCCTTGATCCACTATTTCATACCCAGCCCAATTATCTCATCACATCATACTCCTCATAGAATCCGCAACATCCCCCATGTCCTTCAGCATACAGTGCAAACTCCTTAGCATGATGTGCATAGCATGGGCACCACTGCCTCCATGAAAATGTCATGATGTCAGTGTCTGTATCTTATCCAGACAGGACCTAGCCCAAAGCATGTGCTCAGAAGTATTGGCTGAATGAATAGATGGGACAGATAAGGGATCAGAGAGTCAAGAGGAAGAAAACAAGAGAAGATAGCTAGCTGGAAGGACAGTCCAAGGAAGAAAATTCAAGAAGGAGGTACTGGTCGATTATATCCTTTGGTCCTAAAGACAAGTTGATGCCATCAGCCATGTGGAGGTGTCTAACTAAAACAAAGTTACATTTTCACAAATCTGAAGGAGCCACTTCACTTTGCTATTCATAGTCCTAACCAACCCCAGCAAAGGATATGTTTATCAAAAGCTAAGTCCATCCAGAGGGAAAAAGCACCATGGACATATAACAGTTCCGCTCTGGGCTGGAGGCTTCAGTGGCCATCATCCCTACCACTACCAGATGAATTAATGCAGAAAGGAATGTGCAGAAGTCATCCTGTGGGTAAGGACCGAGCAGGGAGCTGATCGTGATCAGTAACACGCAGCGAACCAGAGCAATAACCAAGTCCAAAGCTAATCAAGCCATTAATACTTAGCTGGTTAAAAACAATCAAACAAACAAACAAACAAAAAGACATTCACATGTATAAACAAACATATATATACACATATATAAACAAAATAAAACCAAACAACAAGTGAACTAAACTCCAGGGCAGACTGCCTATGAAGGCATCTGGTCAAACATGGCAGATTAAACACATGTAGCTCCCCCTTCACTTCTGGATTCCTCTAACATGATGGTAAAGAAATTTTTAAAAAGCAAAAGTTTGTAAGGAGAACTGCAGTGGGAAATGACAATACACAAGACAATGACAATACACAAGTGGAAATGACAATACACAAAAAAATACCAAAAAAAAAAAAAAGGAAATTAGAAAGGGGCCAGGGAGGTAACTGACTCTGTAGGATATAGAAAATGGAATGTGACCTTGAACAGGTAAAGCCAACGAGAAAGAAAGCCAATTCAAGCTGCCAGTCTCCAGAAAGATCCTGGAGTCTGAGGCTCTGGGTAGGGTTGGAAAGAAGAGGATGGTTGACTGGCTTTATAAGAAGGGTTTAGACATCACAAACATTTTGTGATGTAGCTATGTATGGTGAGGGACGTTACCTTACTTATGGTGGTGGTCATTTTGCAGTATCTCCAGATAGTGAATCATCATAATATACACCTGAAACTAATATAATGTTATGTCAATTACAGTTCAATTTTTCAAAAGTGCTCAGAACCTTAGATCCCTTCCCCACCACTGTACAGCCTCCTTTACCCTAGTTTAAAAAAAAAAAAAAAAGATAATGTTTACTCAGGGAAGTGGCTGAAACAGCCAGGTTCTGGATTTGGGGAAGGGTTAGGATATGTTACAATACTGCCAATGGGGAAACTAAACAAGTGTCTGAAGGTCTAAATCTTAGTGAAATCCTCAACCATCTTCTCCTGCTTGGCTCTAAGAGCATGGTAGCCAGACTGACAAAGTCCTTAAGATCCAGCTTGGGGACTTTCCGGAAAGCTGGCAGGCTAACAAAAACAATCTACAGATGAGGGGTGGTCCTGCACCAAGTGACCTGCTCTCCCCCACCTGAGAATTCTATAGTGAATTCACCACTCGACAGCCATGCCTGGGTACAGAGAGCATTCAGCAGGCATTTTAATGTTTCGCTCTTAAATATAATCAATAATCACCAAGGACACCTGAAGAAAGCCTTGACATACAGATAATAATAAATAAGGAAAAGGAATTTAAGGGAAATAAGTAAGCAAGAAGTAGAAGAAAACTGAAAATAAATAAAATCCTTAGAAACTTGAGAGTAAAATATTGCACCCACAAACCACGGACAGAAGGCTATTACAGAGAGCATGTTCAGAGACTAGGACCAGCTCCTACAAATTAAAAAATACAACAGTTGACATAAAAGATTCAACGGAAGGGTGAGAAGATAAAAGACCACTCAGAAAGTAAAACAAAGAACAACAAAAGGACGGTAAATAGAGAAAAGCCAAGAGGACTGGAGAAACAATCTATCTGAATAACAGAAGTTCCAGAAAGGGAGACAGTGACAACAGCGGTGGAATAATTTCCCAAAAACGAATGTAACCTCATCTTTCAAAAACAAGGAACATGAGCTTTCAGATTAAAGAGGCCCACTGAATAGAGGCCAAACACGACAAACGGTGCAAACAGAAGTGATTAACCCCAACGCATAACCTCACGAAATGTCATCACTCCTGTAATGGAGAGAAGAGTCAACACAGTTTTGGAGAAAAGTTGGGCACATCAACATCCACCCTGGAAAAGAGGACAGGATATAGAACTGCCTTCAGAATTCTGCGGGAAGGGGACTTCCAGCTGTAGAACAGAATTCTACAACCGGTCAGATCGTCAGTTGAAAGCGAGGATAAAATAAAGACATTTTTAGATACGCAGAGTAGCCAAAAAAATTACTCTTGTCCTTGTCTATAGCCGTGAAACAATCACCCAAATTTTAGTGGCTTAGCACAATACACATGTATTGTCTCCTACTTTCTGTGAGTTGGGAATTTGGGGGTGGCTTAGCTGGTTGGTACTGGTGGGGGGTGGGTTCCCAGGAGGGGACAGTGAAGGTGTCAGGGATGCCACGGTCATCTGAGGCTTGACTGAAGCTCACTCATAGGGCTTTTGTTTCCTACCAGGAGGGACTCCTGGTGACATGGCAACTGGTCGTCCTCAGAAAGAATGATCAGAGAAAGAGAGAGACAGAGGAAGAGGAAGACAAATAAGTAGGAGGAGGAGGAGGGAAGGAGAAGGGGGGGGCGATGTAAGAAGAGGAAGGAAGGGCAAGCCAGGCACCAGGATAGAACCCACAATGTCTTGTATCCTCCCTAACGTCCGGAGTGGCATGTCACTTTGGTCGCATTCTGTTGGTTGCATAGACCAATCCCAGTACAACGTGGGAGGGAACCAAGAGATGAGGATTACTGGGGATCGTCTTAGAGGCTGGCTACCACGTGCCCTTCCTCAAGAAGCTCCTGGAGGAGCTGCTCCACTCAAACGAAGAAGCCATCCAGACACAGAGTCAGGGAGAGGGAACAGATAACTAACACTGGAAAGCACCCAAGAAAGGCCTCAGGATGATGGAGAAGGGAAGCCCCAACATGGGAGCCCCACGGCCGACATCCAGGACAACCAGTCCAGACTGAGTAGAAGGACCAAGAGAGCCAGAAAGGATGCCTCCAAGCCAAAACCAAAAACCAACAGCCTGGATACCTTGAGAGAAGCCTTTCCGTTCTGCCAGAATTTGAGGAGGAGTTATGGACAGTTACATAGAGAAGTGAACACGTTTTTTCATCTTTCTTTCTTTCTTTTTTTTTTTTTTTAAGAGGTAATCATTAACGCCAGGGAAAACACAGGCTCTACAAGAAAGAAGAGAACAGCAGAGAATAGTGCTTGAGTCAGCTTTAATATTTACACAGTTATAACAATGCAAACACTGACCGCTGATTTGACCAAAAGGATCGTAACTATACCAAGAGGGAACGGGGGAGGGAAATGCATTGTCTCAGCGGTGAGCTGGGGATCTCGCCTCAGAGGAAAAGAATGGAAAACAGGAAAATCAAGAAATGGAAGTGTGAGCATGTCGTTTGTACCCATGGAGGTGAATAAATAGGAGAAAAAAAAAAGCCGAAAAGGACTGAAAGTGGTCCCCCTCTGGCAGTGTATGAGACATGGAAAAGCACAGGGCCTCGATCTGGCCATTCTGCTTTAAAAGCTTACTCCCACTACTCGACTTCTTGACCACGTCCGTGCAGAACTTGACAAAAATTAAATTTAAAATAAAAAGATGTGACTGGCTCAACAAATCCTCCTACCAGCTGGAACCCAAGATCAGCATATCTTGTCAGCCTATTTTTTTACTCCCTGCGCCTCAAATTATAGGCAATAATATGATTTTGGAAGAAATTACCCAGCAAGAGTAACTCTGGCCCACTAGGCAGCCTCTGTCCGCTCAGGGCTCCGGGGCTACCCCTCTCTCTCCACTTACAGAAACGCATCACATGCTCGTTAAGTCGGGCGCCACTAATTGCTTTCTGATGGACTGCCAGCCTTGTGGCAGTGTGCCAAGGATGGAGACAAAGCCGGTTTTAGAGACGACAGCCCCTTTTGCCTCTCTCTCCTGTGTGGGATATAAGGGGCCACGAAAAAACATCTGATCTCCAAATCAGATGGGCCACCTCAAAGGCGATTCTCGCCCCGTGTGCTTTTTGAGCACGTGCTAAGGAGCGAGGGCCCAAGTTGGGGGCTTCGGAGTTTCCTCCCCAGGAGAGGACACAATCAAAATTCGGATCACAGAGCTGATTGGAAAACAATCTTTCTCCCCTTTCCTCTGACCAGCTCTTTTTATTTATTGAATGAACGGGCGGATGGAGGGCTGAACCAGTGAGCGAAAGTGGGTGTCTGTGCCACGGGTTCACGGACAGGTGTCATCTTTGGAAGCGCGGTCACGTGGCCAGTGCCAATCACATCAGAGCTGAACACCAGAGCAAGGACTGGCTGTGCCCGAACCGTTTGACAATCCAACAGCACGGAGAGGTGCTCCTCTTGGAAAACGAGATACGCACCCAGTATCCCCACTGCCAAGCCATTTTTGGAGCTCGTCTTTGAAAATTCACTTTGGAGCCCAAAGCACAATGTTTAGATTAGACTCGCTGGTGCCAAATCATCATTTTGGTTTTTTTTGTATTTTTTTTTTGTTTTTTTAGGGATGGTCTGATATCTGGAACCAGCAGTATTTTGATAAGTAACTTAAAATTTGTGTACATTGTGTATACATAGAAGAGTTGTACGGAAAAACATTTCTGAAGTTCCGTTCCAATGAATTCATGATGGAAAGAACGCAAAAGTGAGTCCATCTGTAGCGTCCTGCGGTGAGGTCAGGTCCTAGCTCCGCTGTCGCTGGCTCAGTCTGGCTGGGCTCAGGCCCCACAGTGGGCTTGCCCACCGCTACCAGGAGCAAAGATACCTCCTAAGCCCTGACTCCAATTACTCGAAAGGGTTCCATGTTCCAGCAGGCTAGAAACGAAACCCAGGAATTGTCGTGCTTCACAACCCCTATTAAAAAGGTCTTGCCAGGGAAAAAGATTGAGTGTCTAAAGTGGCACTGAGAAATTAGTTTTTGGTGGCAGCTGCAGGGACAATCTGTCAGAGCAGAGAGCTGGCTACAGAAGGAGAGTGGGGTGGGAGAGGGGGGAGGGGGAGGAGGGGAAGACGGGGAGGAGGGGCAAAAGCAGCCACGGGCAGCTAGGGGGGGCGGGGGGGACACACGATGTCTCATGGGGACATGGAAAGCCCCGGTCCCCCTGTCCAGCCCAGCCATCTGCTCTGCTCCGACGGGCAGGCAGGCAGACACCATGAAGCTTGGGGACTGGTAGCTGGACCAGCAAACAAAACCAACGGACCACTTCCCCGCACAAGGGAGAAACCCTGCGTCAACACTCGCTTTTGGAAAGTGGCCGAGTCTCGGCACTGGAGCTTCATGTGGCTCAGCGAAGCCCCTCCTGCCTTTGCAGCTGAGACCCCGATCCATGCCCACGGGTCACTGTGGAGCCACCACCCGTGGAAAAGGAAAATCTGTCCTCTTTGCCTTGCAGAAACTTCTGTGCTGCTCAGTGACAGCCTCACCTGAGGCTTCAGGACACAGCCCAGGAACAGGCACGAAGCTCCCACAGACAGGTCTTCTAGATCCTTTTCCGCAGCCATTCTGCTGTAAAAATTCCCTGGGCACAACCTGCATTGGCCCTCCAGGCCTCCTCATCTCCGCCCGGCCAAGGCTGCAAGAAGCTGTGGCTACCTCACTCCCAGAGAGGCTACCCTGATCTGGCACAGAGGCCAGGGAGAAGGGAGATTTTCCTTGTCAGCGATGCCACAGGGGACACAACTATGGGGGGAAGGGGACACAGGGGGAGGCTGCCTCTTCCGGAGGACATCCGAATGATCGGCAAGCGACGGGGTTCCAGGCTCTGCAGTCATTTTAATTCTATCCAGGCTACATCCCCTCCCTGGATTGGAGGGTGGTGCAGAGGGGAGGAGGGGGGTATAAGAAAACTGGAGAAGTGGGCTTTGGGGCCCCATCCTGCAAGGCATGGTGCCTGGCGTGAGCAGAGGCCCAACGGGGCGGTGAGTTCTGTGCGCTCACCCCACCCTGAGGCCAGTAGAGGAACTGCAGCCTCTCTGGAAACAGGATTTTAATTAACCGCAGTTATTGGATTAACTCCCGGTGCCTCTTGCTTCTTGGGAAACAGAGGCCCCTGGGCAGCAGAAATGTCTGACCTTAGGAGAGAGAGCTGCTGCACTGCCATCAGAGACGCTAGGCGTGAAGACCCTGCTGCCAATATCAGGTCAGCGTTTCCACTCGGAGAGCCTTTCCTATGGACGCATGTTTCCCCCATATCCTGTTAAAATGTAAATATTCTACGTCCCATTAAGGAAGAATGATCATTTCAGCCAGTAGAGCAGGGAGAAAAGGACAAGGAGCATGTTCAGGGCCGGCAGGAGTTATCCACAGAGAAAGGACCTGGTGGGATTTCTCGGCAAGGTCCCTGGCTGCTCACAGGTGCACAGACTCTGCTAAAGAACATGCCAGAAAGAAAAGCGTGATTCAGTGCAGTGATTCTAGCACTGTGGCCAGGATGAAATCTGGCTCTGATCTTCCCTGCTCTTAATAAAAACGAAACCACTGAGACCCATTTGCTGGTTCTGGCCCATTTATGAAATTGCTGCCTGCTCCTCAGAGCTGCAAAACACCCATTCCTACAAGAGAGTGTTTGCAATGGACACTTGCCAAGGGGAACTGGGGTGCTGCCCCCTCCTCTCACCCCGACATCTATGAGAGGAGAGAGTTTGCCACCCGACAAGGCTTTTCCTTACGAGAGGGACAGCTGTGATCCCATCTAGCAGCAGAACAGAAACTCTCAGGCCCAAGCTTGCACAAATCCGGTCTGGGGCCCCCTCTAGCCAAGGAGCAGGGTTCCTGGGCTCAGGGGGTGGGTTGTGAGTCCAAAGTGACTCTGGGATAAAGAGACCGAATGGGATGTTGTCTGACCTGAGACAGATTTTTCACCCCCGCACACCCCCCCCCAACCCTGATCCAAAGTTCCTCTACCTGTGAAATGAGAAGGTTGTACTATCTGCGGTGTTCAGCTCCAGCTGACATTAAAATCATCCAGGGAGCCTTGAAAAACTAGCTGGGCCCCATCCCAGCTCCATTAAATCACACTTGTTATGGACGGAGCCAGGGCACCTTTAGTGTTTAAGACTCCCTGAGTGATGCTAGGGCCCAGCCTGGTCACAAAGCCTTGAGCTAGGTGCTCTCCGGGGCCACCGGGCTTCTGTGAGTCTATAAATCCAACCCTAAAGGCTGTTCCCCTTTGCAGGGAAAGGGCTGCCCTGGGAGCAGGCTAATCGGGCAGCTGGGCTCGGGGGAACCAGGTCGTACCTGTTGTTGCCTGACTCTGTCTGGAAGGGGAAGGGAAAAGGGGTCCTCAGAGGACCAGTTGGTTGTTGGGGCCTCAGGGAGCTAGAAAGCAATGCGGAACTCACCAACATACATCATGAGGTTGGGAGGCAGGGTTACACTAAAGGGAAAGGAGCTTAAAACAATCAAGGCTATTCATGGAGGAAGGACAAGTCCTCCCTGACCTTAATCAGCCTCTGAGAGTGACTACAGGGGACTGGGGGGGGGGGGGGGGGAAGGGGCCCCTTCAGCAAGTGTGGTTTCTGCAGAATCACGCCTCAGCTCTAGTACTTGGGAGGGCAGAGTGGTTAAGCTCTGTCACTCCACAGCTGTGTGGCCTTGGGCAGGTTACTAAACCTCTCTGGGCCTTGGTTGCTTTAGTCATCAATGGGGTCAGTAGTAATGGTGATGTGCTTCACAGGGCTGCAGTGAGAATATATGAGTAAATAACAAAGTGTTATTGGATACTAGGACAGTGCCTGGCACACAGTGAACACTGACTTCGCGCTGAAAATTATTCCCAGGAAAAGTTCCAAGGCTAAATAAATCAGGGAAACACGGAGTTTGAGACAGATAGGCTCCTTCACTGCAAAGCTTCCTAAAATAGCATAATGATGATGATACACACCTCGAAACCTGGGAAGATTAAATGAGATAAAGAATGTAGGAGACCCTCAGCTCCCATGCACATAATGGGTACATAAGAAATGTTAGCGATGAGGTTATTAGTAAGCATTGTGGATCTTTAAGAGAAGAAGAAGTGTCTTTCAAACTTGTGCTCTTTTTCTACAGGGCATCTTAACGAATGATCCAGGTAACACTCTTGGGGAAAAAATCACAGAGCAGGGTGGCCGCACGTCTTCCTGCTCTGTTGCCGAGGGACTCAAGAAGAGGATCCTGTACAGGGTGCGAGCAGCCGGGACTCCGTCCTCAGGAGCGGGAGCGTTGTCTTGCTGGAGCGGGAGGGCTGGGGAATCGTCTCCTCCAGCCCCCACACACCGTGCGGGGTGGGGTGCCTGTGGAAGGGGCACAGGTCTGGGACCCAGAAAGAGCTGATTCGACTCGACCCTGCCACTCCCTAGCTGGGTGAGCCCGGATAAGTCACGGTGCCGCTTGGAGCCTTGTATCTTTCCCTGTATCATCATGGGAGGGGGGCTATAAACCTGAGAATTCCTAAACTCCCTTCTGGATCCAGGATTCTGTTTATGTGCCCTTCTGTCACAATGAGGGAGACAAGAGAAAAGGGAATTGTGTCTAAGCCATGGTGTCTTCCACCCATGATCCCAGATGCTACATTTATTTGCAGTGGTTTCCGCGGAGGTTCTAATCCCTGCTACTCACTCAGCCACTGTAGTAGTCCCGCAGTAGTCCGTGGGGGTGGAGGATGTGAACAGAGAGAAAGAAGGAAGTGGCCCAAACTGCACCTGTCAAGGGGTGGGGGAGAGAGAAATGAAGACTTGGTCCTCACGTTAACCCCTTCTGTGTCTGAAAAGACCATGAAACCCGCTCTGCCAAATGGCCAGATTTTTAAAAGAAATCTGGGGACCATATTGCATAGTTTCCAAAGTAAACGTCAGGCCCACGATGCTGGAAAGGGTTTCTCATGGCACCAGGTAGAAGATGCAGTCTCGGCGTCAGGACGCAGAAGCTGACATCGCGATTTTGGGGGGGAAATGCGATTGGTTTAGGAGTGACAAGGGACAGAACAGCTGAAAACAGGAGTGTCCCTCACGCCCCGGGGCCTTCTCTTCCTCTCTACAGCGGTATGTTCTCCGCTGCGGGAACGTTGATCTTTACACAGCAAGAGAGACGGCAAACTTCACCCTCGGTGTTCCCACAGCGAACAGAAAAACCGTACTGGGGGCTCCCAATCAGGCCCAACCCCGCCAGCTCCTCCCTCCCCTCCAGGCTTCACTGTGAGACTTCCAGCCACTAAACTGACCGCAGAGGAACACTTTCCCCCATTCAACTTACTACACCCGCCGCTAAGAAACTTGGAATTTGTATTCACAACCTATTCACAACCGTGTTCCTAGAGTGTGAACTTCTCACCAAAATAGCCAACCAGAGGAGCACCTCCCCAGATTACGGGCTGAGCACAGGCCCGGCCCTTTGTCCTGCTTGGGTTCCTGATTTCCTGCGGTCTATTGTCTCTCTGATAAGTGCTGACAGAGGGAAGGGTATTATTCAATTGCTTTAAAGACATCAAACAAGCCAGAGCCAGGGTTATCTCCTCCCCACTCCATGGGTTTTCCAGGCTCAAGGTTCTGTTACTTAGTTACTAACTGAGCTGCAGAGAAGTAGAGGCAGCCTGGGGGTGGGGGTGGGGGTGGTGGGCAGTGCCGACTTCATTCAGCCCAGGGTGGGTTGGGGGAGAGTCAAAACAATAGCCATTAAAAGTCAAACAGGGAAGGGGAGCCTTAGGGTTGCTGGTGAGTACAGGTGGCTGCAAAGCCAAGCTGGTCTTTGGAGGCATTCAAAGCCAGGAGGGGGAGGCATCTGTTATCTAGACAAAATCAACAATCCTTCTTGATTAAACGTTTTCTGCTGTCAAGGTCAATGCTATTCAGTCCCCATTCACTGCCCTGCAGAAGAGACAGGTGCACCTGAGATGGATTGCGCCAGTATTTTTTCCTGACTTAGGCAAGGAGAGGAGATATCACAGGAAAAGGACAGGGAGGGGCATTTCCCTGGTCCATCTCCAGGATAAAGAACACTGTTGGAGGAGTCACCGGAATGGTACCGCCTGTTGACCCGCAAGCCGCCCTCAGGCCATTGGAGGCCCATTACCTCCTTCCCTGTTCTTGGCACGTACATTCCACCCACTGTTCCAGTACTAGGAGCCACTTTGAGGACGCAGCCTTGAGAATAATGTCATCAGAGGCCATCTGGCCTTTAAAGCCGCTATATAAACCTAAAAGGTTTTCCACCACGGGTGCAGAGATGTACTCATCTTGCAGTACATAAGACAAGGCTCCTAAGTAAATTCTGTTGCTTCCTAAAACCACCACCTACCACACTAGAGTGGCCTGCCTGTTTCTGTCCTCCGTGTACAGGGACCAGTTTCAGGTATCACCCAGAGAACTCCAAGGCTGCGAACCACCAAGCCCACAGAACTACCCAAGCAGCCTTGAAAGAAGACGATCTTGATCTTCCAGAAGCGGCCTGCTCTTGATGGTGTCGTACTCATCATACTAAAATAGAAGTAAAAACAAACCAAGCATTGTCCCATCAGGGTCACTTCATGGGGAGGAGGATTGGGGAGTCGAAGGCCAGTGGTTCATTTCTTGTGTAGGTTACAAAACTGTGCTTACTAAAAAAAAAAAAAGAAAGAAAGAAAGACATGTCTAAGCCTTTTGAAAAGGTAACACGATCACAAGGAAAGACTTCTGAGAGTGGAGTGGGCACTTTGAGTGTCTTGCTTTTCCTAGAAGCCGGGTGGATCGCTGGTTTTACACTTGAGATGACAACAGGTATGGCACAGGACGCGTACCCCAAGGCTGCAGAGTTATGAGCCCAGTTCCACTCTGCCCTCCTGGTACTCTCCCCACCCCATCTCTCAGCCGCCCAGGAGCAGGGGCACACCCCTCTAGTGAGTGTCGCACCCCAGCCCCTCTGCTCTACAAGGAGGGGTCTAAAGAGAAGCCAGTTCCCAGATGGCTTGGAACATGAGGCAGCCACTGGCTCAAATTCTGTCTAGCTCCTAAGCTCCAGGATGAGGGATACGAGCCCCATCATAGCCAACATTTCAAAAGGAGACAAAGTCAGCGAAAAGCCCTGATCCCCACTTCCAGCAGAGGGTATCCCAAGACCCAGCATGGCCCAGAGAGAAATGTGCCGCTGACTGCTACCTTCCCTGGTGGTTTCTTTCCTGGGTCCCTCACCCATTTCTAGGGCTCACCCTACCTGCTAAGCAGCGCCTGGACTTTCACTTTTAACTGGTGAACTTGGACATCAGGTAGTAGGGTGGACAGTCCAAGGCAGCTCAGCCTATCGAGAATACTGTAATAGCTGTAATAGCTGTTTGCTTCCAGTTCCCCGTCTTCCAAAAGTGGACCCAGGCTAGCGGAGTGCATTCATGTACTTTGAGGAGGTTGAAGAAGGAGAGGCCCCAGGATTATGACTTATTAATCTATCGCTACAGAGGCTGAATCATCGCAGTCAAAAATGAGATCGCTTTAACTGGGGCGATTCAGCTCCCACTTCCAGCGAGTCCCCCTTGGCTTGCGCACAGCATGCGGCAGGGGAGTTGAGCTGAGTCGATCCAGCAGGTGCTGACCAACAGGCTTACAAAGCCCGGCGACCGGCAGTATGGTCGCTGCCCCTCTGAGCATGTACGGCTGGGAGAGGGCAGGAGTCGCTGCTCCGCTGAGCCTCTGGCGCTCCTTGAACCGAATTCAAGTGCGGGCTTGCTCACTGGGTGGGCGGGGAGGAGTGCCAGGGAGGAGTGCCGGCCACTGCTTGGAGAAGGGTTTTCCTCCAAACCCACTTCCTCCCTTCTCTCCCCCTAGTCCTGGAGCCTGGGATGACCCAAGGCAGTCACAGCTTTGCCAACCTGTCTGACGGAAGAGATGGCAGGGGTCCCCGCGCGAGTCTGCATCCCCGGGGCCGCCACCCCAGCTGCCTGGAATCTGCTGGGTGAAACACACCCGATTCCGTGAAAGCGGTAAGAGGGAAAGCAGCGTGTGTCCCTGCCGCAAGGCGGAGATCGGGGTTCCTTCACGCCCCCCGGCGCCCGTGAGCTCTGCCGGCAGCCCCCAGCGGATTCTCCGCGGCTCAGCCCGGTCCTCCTACGGCCCGGAGGGCGGAGCGAGGCTGCTGTGACGTAACGAGGGGGGTGGCGTGGGGAAATGTGCCGAGGGGCCGGGGCTCCGCGGGGCCAGTCCCGGCGACGCAGCCACCCGTGCGCGAGCGATCGCTCGGCCACCCGCGCCCCAGCCCCAGTCCGCGCTCGGCGCCTGGGGTCTGCGAGCCCTTCGGGCTCCGGGCGGCGCACGGGGCGGGCGGGAGCCGGCAGCGCAGGACGCCGAGCTCCAGGTGCCTGGCAAGCGGCTGCGCGCCGCGGTGCCCGGCTGGGTTGGGGACTGTCGCTGGGTGCTGAGCTAGTGGATTGCAGCGGAAAATCAAAGGTGAGGCGTGTGGGAGTGTGTGTATGTGTGTGTGTGCGTGCGTGTGTTTTGTGTGTGAGAGAGAGACGCACTTGGGCACCTGGGTGGATCTGCGCTGCATGGTGGCTCGCACCTCAGTGTATCCGAGAGTAGGTCCCGGTGTGGGGTTCTCTGCCCTGTGCCTTTTGGGGGATGATTTTTGTGGCAAGGAAGGAGAGCGGCTGTCCTGCCATGAGTGGGGGCTGTGGGTCATGTGTGCAGGAATGGACGTGTTCACACCGCCGCAGGCTGGTGCCCCTGGCATGCGCCCTTATCCAGTCCTCATCCCCCAGCCGGCTGCTCCAGGAGGTAGCTGCGACAGGGACAACTTCTCTCCCAGCCACCTGCAAAGAAGCCTCCACGCGAAGAGAGCCAGGCTGCTGGGGCGGGGAGGGGTCCGTCCCTTCTGGGGGCTTCTGTGGGCATGCATCCCGAGATCCGAGCCTGGGAGGGGCAGGCGGCGGAGCAGAGAAAAGGGAGCGATTCTCCATCCTTCCTCCCCCCCAGGGAGACGGATGCCCAATGGTCTAGGGTCCGCTTCCCCAGCGCTCAGAAGGAGAGGACAGTTTGCCTATGTTTGGAGAGAATGAATCCCTGAGTGGCCTGTGCCCCCGAGGCACTGGCTAAGTCCCCAGGCAGCTGTCCCCCGCTCCCGGCGGTCCCTGATGTCTCGCCACCCCCTCCCTGCGTTTAAGAAACTGGGGTGCTGGCGCAGCTGTCTTTAATCTCCCCCATGGTCCTCCTGGAAATAGCAGGGAATTCTTTAGGAAACCCTTTGATCTTAGAGCCATCGAGTTGGATGATGAGAATTTTCTGTGCCATCCTGAGAACCGAACAGGCTGTCCCGAGTCTCACCTCTCCCCCACGCCCTTCGCCAGTGCTGCTTGGGCTTTTCTTAGGCACTGGAACCCCCCACCCCCACCCCACGGTGGCCCGCACCTGGCTATTGTCTCTCTCTCCCGCCGGTGGGGCGGTGGGGCTCGGCTATGGGGGTGGTGAGACCTACTGGGTTCAGCAGGCCACTGGGTAAGTGGCGGTGGGGAATGAATGGAGTGGATGAGGGCTGTGGGGGTAGAATGCTAGGGAGAAAGGAGAACTAAAGGCGAAGAGGATTTAGCATGTTTCCGGATGCCCAGTCCCCATCCCCATGCTCAGTTCTTAGGCTCCGGGGAAAGGAGGGGATGCCCCGGACCATTCTCACCCTCCTCTCCAGCAGAGCACAGACTCCGTCTCAGAGAAAACCAACAACCAGCCATTTCCAAGGTCTGTAACTCCTGGGCTGGAAAAATAAAGCAAGCAGAAACCCAAACTTCCTTGTGCATTTAATCGAACCACAATCCAACAAGTATTGATTGCCTGACATGGGGCTCCACTTTCACTGGGACCCAAATGAAGCACAAGTCACTCGGAGACCTGAGGCAGCAGGCTTCACTGTTAATGAAATCAGAGTCACTGTGACTTAAACTCATTCTTCCTTGGAAGAGCCTCCCCACCCTAGACTGGCTCCCCAGTTTACCTCCTCTGCTACCTTCACCGAGCTCTGCCCGGTGGTTGCTTCCTAGCTCTGTGGTTGCTTCCTAGCCTGCTTAGAAAAACATTGACCCCATGCAGTTTCAAGCCATTGACTGAGACTCCAGCCAAAAAGACAGAATTAGGGCTGGAGGTTAGCGTTTGACTCTCCCCCACCCACCTGCACCATCATCAGCCTCATCCCCAAAGCTCTAGACAGAGTTTCTGCCACCCAGGGGTCTTCAGACTCACCCAGACTTTGGAGTATGACCTTGCATGTTACACAGACGGCACCCTGGAAATGCTAGTGGTTAACGTACGGTCCAGTGCAGGTGGCTTCAGTGGGATTCTGGGTCTGTAGAATTAGAGTACTTATAAGACAGAAAAATGGTGGAAACAACCCAAATTGATCAAGGGATACCAAAAATGGTTCCTTTACAACTTTTTTTTTTTTTTTTTTTTTTGAGAGCTGCCAGATTTTGCTTTTTACCCAATGCAGACATTAAATCCTGGGTCCCCAAAGTACTTAGCAGAAAGGTCAGCCGCAAAGCCCAGACCCCACTTTACAGACAGTCTTCTGGTAGGGAAATGAGCACAGAGAGGATAAACAGTGCACCTGGCAGTGCAGAATGAATCAGAGGCAGAGGCAGGCAAGGGTGCTCGAGTACCTGTTGCTGGCAGAGGCAGGCAAGGGTCCTCCAGTACCTGTTGCTGGCAGAGGCCCCCACTAGCTAATTAGCAGTCCCTCCCAGCATAAAGGAGCCATTTCCAATCTTCACTCGGGCATGGAAGTTGGGGTGGGGGGGATGCCCTGTTCAGGAGAAATGTGTCCGCCGAGTGAATTATTCCCGCTACGTGCTGAGCACACCACCCCTTACCATCTTCTCTATTCCTGGAATGACCTCATTCCTGCCCTCCCTGCTTCACTCTTCATATACTCAAGACCCAGTCCAAACCCTCCTTTTATGAAGGCTTCTCTGAATTCTCCAGGAAAGGAGGCATCCTCAAGCCCTGGGTTCATTGCTCCACAAAATTCCTACCCTAGATGAGCTGGCTTCCTCTGCCTGTCTCCCCCTCCTAAACTGGCACCTCCAGGAGGGCACCAGCCAGGGCTCATGCATGCCTGTATCCTCGGTGTGCCGAACAAAGAAGTCCCCCAGCCTTGGATTTTGCATGACAGTAGATAAATCCTTTACTTAAGTGATGAGCTATTGTTTCAGATCTTAAGCCAAGCCGGTAGTGTTACAATTACTTTCCCAGCATGATGGTAAAGCAGGGGTCAGCTGTTTTAAACCAAAGCCCAATTTTCAGTCACTCAGTTTTCCAGCCCACTGAGCAGTGGATAGGATACTGCAAAAAGTGCAGTAGGGTCGGGTGTCCCCTGTTTAAATCTCAGTTCTACCTGTTCTATACGGGGGATGGAAGCAAATTACTTAAACTCCCTAAGGCTCAGTTTCTCATCTGCAAAATGGGGATGCCTATCCCACTTCCACTGGGAAGATCAAGGGGATAAGGAGTGTGAATGAGCTACTGTGGTGTTTGGGATTCACTTCTGTGAATGAGCCTGGCTCCCGTATTCCTCCTTCATGGGGGATCCCAGGCAAATCCTCTGGGGTGCTAGAAGAGGAGCATTCTGGGGCAGCATCTCCCTGAGGGACCCTCTGAGGCATGTGGAGATCAAGCACTGGAGACTGGAGAAATGAAAACAGAAGAATCAAAATAAACTAAATCTACATTTTAAATATAAAGGCCAGCCAGACTTTCATTTTTAGTATTTAGGATCATAGATTTGGTCATTCTGTGGGCAGCTTTCCGCAGATTGCAGATACACGAGATGGCACAGGAGAAAGGGGGGGGCAGGTAAAATTGGCTGAGTCCTGAGTATGAGCCCAGCACAATGCTATGCTAGGCGCTTCCACACGGATCTCATACCTCAACCTTCCGATGCCACCATTGTCACCAGTGGGAGTCAGAGTGGTTAGGTGCCAGGGATGAGGTCATACGGGCTTCCTGGTGGAACCCTGGTTTGTTTTACCTCTAAAGTCTGGGGTTTTTCCACTCTGGGGTTTCCAGAATGGAAAGACTCCAAAGCAGTCAGCAAGTCCGCGGAGACGTCCTCGTGGGGAGCAGGCCGGGAATGCTGGTGTCAGATCGTTCTGAGTCAGGGGCTGGACTCCACATTCTGCCTTTTTACAGTCTGTTCCAGTCAACTTCTTAGGAATCAAAGGACAAATTTTGTTTTTATTTTTTAGTTTTGGTTTGTATTGGGGGATTTCTTGGGGGGGGGGCATTGTTTGTTTGTTTTTTTGCAGCCACAGCCATCTCCCACATGTGCGTCACCAAAGATGACAAGATAAACTGTGATGATTTAACCCAACCCCCTCCCCCCACCTCCCGCTGGAAAAACAACTCAAAAAGTCTGCACACTGATGAGAATGGGCCGGTAGCTCTAATGCTCAAATAGACAGAAAACACACTTTTCAACTGAAGAGTCTGTCTGAGAAGGTAAACCAGAAACACAGAAGGCTGGGGAGAGCTTAAGTAGCCTCTGACTGATGGCGCCATCTTCCTTTTTTCCTTGCAGATGTCACAGTGGATCCTTTGCCTCCAGGACACATTAAGGTGAGAATACGACCTCTGGCTGTCTAGAACTAGCCTGAGAGTGTAAGGCAGCCATGGATATGGGATATGAGCTACTCAATGAGAGCCACACTTGGCTTTCCCCTCCATTTGACCTTGATGGCTCTGGGGTGGCGGCCAACAGCTCCAACCAGACAGAGCCGTACTATGATCTGACCAGCAATGCAGTCCTCACATTCATCTACTTTGTGGTCTGCATCATTGGATTGTGTGGCAACACACTTGTCATTTATGTCATCCTCCGCTATGCCAAGATGAAGACCATCACCAACATTTACATCCTCAACCTGGCCATCGCAGACGAGCTCTTCATGCTGGGTCTGCCCTTCCTGGCCATGCAGGTGGCTCTGGTCCACTGGCCCTTTGGCAAGGCCATTTGCCGGGTGGTCATGACTGTGGATGGCATCAATCAGTTCACCAGCATTTTCTGCTTGACGGTCATGAGTATCGATCGATACCTGGCTGTGGTCCACCCCATCAAGTCGGCCAAGTGGAGAAGACCCCGAACGGCCAAGATGATCAATGTGGCCGTGTGGGGAGTGTCCCTGCTGGTCATCTTGCCTATCATGATATATGCTGGGCTTCGGAGCAACCAGTGGGGGAGAAGCAGCTGTACCATCAACTGGCCAGGTGAATCTGGGGCATGGTACACAGGGTTCATTATCTACACCTTCATCTTGGGGTTCCTGGTGCCCCTCACCATCATCTGTCTTTGCTACCTGTTCATTATCATCAAGGTGAAGTCCTCTGGGATCCGAGTGGGTTCCTCCAAGCGGAAAAAGTCTGAGAAGAAGGTCACGCGGATGGTGTCCATAGTGGTGGCGGTATTCATTTTCTGCTGGCTTCCCTTCTACATCTTCAATGTCTCCTCTGTCTCGGTAGTCATCAGTCCCACCCCAGCCCTTAAAGGCATGTTTGACTTTGTGGTGGTCCTCACCTATGCTAACAGCTGCGCCAACCCTATCCTGTATGCCTTCTTGTCTGACAACTTCAAGAAGAGCTTCCAGAATGTCCTCTGCTTGGTCAAGGTGAGCGGCACAGATGACGGGGAACGGAGTGACAGTAAGCAGGACAAATCCCGGCTGAATGAGACCACGGAGACCCAGAGGACCCTCCTCAATGGAGACCTCCAGACCACTATCTGAACGGCTTGAAAAAGAAATAACACGCCAAGCTCTGCCAAGTGGCATGTGCTCCCTGCCCCCACCCCTCCCTTCCTCCCATCCGTCACACCTGGCTTCTAGAATAGGGAATTGCTCAGCATGAGTCCAATCAGAGAATAGTGTTTGAGTCGGCTTGTCTGAGTGAAAGATAATGTATTAAATTGATGACGCCCCCACCCCCTTCCCTTTAAAGTGAACATTTAAATGCAGGCAGACAATTCCAAGTCAGGAGAAGACGAGATCATGCCTGGGTGTGATCTGTAGAAATGGTGAAGCTCAACAAAAATAGAAAAGTGTATCTGCGTGTTTAAAACCTAATATGTAACCTGTGGTCTTAACATTTATACTTATCTCTTCTACTACTCTCTAGCCCCTGTATAGTCATTACCTATGTTTCCTGTGTTTCAAAGTACAGGAGTAGTCATCGAAGTGTGCCTAGTGTAGGTGGACGTTTATTCCAATATGGTACCCGCAGAAATGGACCTGCCACGAAGCCAATAAAGTTTAAGCTTCAGGGATCTCTCATGCTTGGGCAGTGTTTTCACATGACCACATGTTTTTGAAAAAAAAAAAAAATTGTAAAAGGAAGACATTTTTGTATTCTTTTTCTTAAAGAGGTCTCCTTAAAGCTTCCAGTCTCTCAAACCCACCTTGGCCCCTGGGTATTGGCCTTCCTAATTTCAGACAAGTTAGACCAAAGTAAGAAGGGAGAGGGAGAAGGGAGTGGAGGGCCCAGAACATAAATGCATGTGTTTTCTCGTCTTCGATATAATCAAAGAATTATTCACGTCCTCAGAAGGATACACCAATGGTTGGGGTCGTTGATTACTGGATTTATCAAAACAAAGCCTGCTTTTTTAGAAGATTGCGTTTTTTTCCTCCTTTATTTGTATTAGTTCTTCTTAGGGAGCCATGGAAGAGGAGAGTGGAGGAAATCACTGACATGAAAGGCAAAAAAAAAAAAAAAAAGGGACTGTGATTCTTGTGGGGAAAGCGTTTTTCCCCCACCATGAAAATAAATGAATAAGAGTAAAGCAAAATGACATCTTTACAAGAAAGCATGAAATTCCTTTTTTCTTTTTTTTTAAATGCCCGACATGGCTTCCTAATGAAAGAATGGAAATATAGTTCAATGACTCCTCTATTTTTTCTTAAGGAGTTGATAGAAATCTAGGCACTAAAATCAATCAATCATCAATCAATCAATCAATCACAGTGCACTAAAGACCTGAGGCCCCTGTTCCTAACACAGGAGCCCGTGTAGCAGCCCAGCACATAGCAGGTGCACAAGGAAGAATGTCCGAGGGAGCCCTGCCCCTCACAGGCACACCTGTACCATCTTCCTCGCCCAGTAGACACGCCAAATAGCCACCTTTAATTCCACACTCTCTGAGCTATTCCTCATGCACAGTCCTAACGGACAGGCACTTCACACCGTCGATGACATTTTTCTGTCCCTGAAATGTAGATGAGCTCACCGACAAGTGGTAAGATGAGATGATACCCATTTCACCGATTGCCAGGGTCTGAACAAATACACACTCGTGTGTTTGTGGGGGCGCCATCCCCTCTGGGTTTCTCGGAAAGCCTCACTCTTAGTGTCTCGTATATAGGTTTTACCATAAAAAGGAGCTCTCCTCTTCTGGCTCCCTGAGCAAGGGCCGTCTGCACGAATGACTAAGAACTCCACCCATGACGGTCACTGTGAATGGGCTGCCTTCCTCCTGTCTATACTATGCTCACCACCTCGTTCCCAAAAGTACTTACTGTGGCCTAGAGAAGTGTGTTCGGTGATATTATGACAGATCAGTAAATCCATGCAAAAATTAAAAGAGGTACAATTAGAAGATGCGACTCTAAGCAAAGCCATGACCCAGACGTGCCCGTGGTAAGATCTCCCACTACTTGTGGAGGAATGGTCAGCTACAAGTTCCGCTGAGGACTTCCTGGCAGCCACGACAGACAGAAGGCTACTCCTCCTCCTCTCCCTCCTCCGCCTTAAAAACAAGCAAAAATTTGGAAGGAAATGCTTTAAGCCCAACATTACCTTTACTAATAATATGAGACGTTCCAGGGTCTTTGAATAAAGGCTGATTTTTTTTTTCTTTAGGGAAGTGATTCCAAGGGACCAAGAAGTGATGGAAATAATTTCAGGAAAGACAGACTAACCGTGTAGCCCTCAGGCCCCTGCAGTCAGACACGGCCTCCAAGGAGGCCATCTGAAGTCTTCAAACAGAATGCCTATCCAGGTTTAAGGTCAGGGCTCATCAGCACCGTGGCTGTTCTAAGGGGCCTTTAAGACTAAGCTGTACTTCTGTCCAAATCAGCAGGCAGATTGCTATGATACGCTGTGCTCTGAATAGCAGATATGCTATGCTCTGAAAAGGAAATCTCCACTTTTTGAAATAACTCTTTCAGGGATAGCTGGCTCTCTGGTGGCTTTCATTCTTCCAAAAGAAGGAATAAACCTTTTAATTTCAACGCTAACACGATTTTAATTCTGAAATGTAAGCTGAGCCTCAAGTCAACATTTAATTATGCACATAAATCTGCTGGATGCTGGGAGAGAACCAAAAAGCAAGGCCACTCGTTGATTTGTGGGCAGCTGGGCATTCGGATGAACGCGAGCTACTCTGTAACCTACCCATTAGCGCGGGTAGTCAAGAGCTAGTTACGTCTGGGTGAACGTGGCGAGAGAGGGGTCAGGAGAGAGAATGGGACGCTGTGGCCCTTGAAGGGCGTTGGCTTGGGGTGGACATGGAACGTGGAGTTGACACTTTGGTGGAGTTCGTGCCACGGGTTGGGACAGTCTAGGCGGACCAGCAGAGGGACACTGGGGGATAGGAGAACACTGCATTTCCTTCCTTTATTTTTGGAAGAAGAAAGAGGAGGAGGAGGCAGGAAGCAGAGGAGAAAGAGGAGGAGGAGGGAGAGGACGAAGAGTAGGAGGAGGAGGAGGAGGAGTCATTACACTTCGCTGGCTGTGGCTGCTAGGAAAGTCCTGAGCGGAACTTGCAGGCGACCTTCCGTGGCGTAATAGCGTGGGATATTATGCATGAACTGTGGGGTCGCTTTTCCCGTAGTCTCCTTTTAAAACTATGCCTCTTTTTATTTCTGCATGGATTTATTTATCTGTCACGAATGGATGCAGAGAGGAAAATGTGGGCTGGCGCGTGGGACTTCCAGAGCCGGCCGGGAGCCGGAGTCTACTTGCTAACACAGATTTAACCTCCGGGTCGGAACACACGTGTTGCTGGCTGGATGGGAGCCCCGTGCTGGAAAAGTGTACAGTCTGGTCGTTGAGAGAGGTAGGAAGGAACGTCTGTCGGGATACGTGTTCCTAATCAGCTCCCAGCGTGACTTTGCATCAGGACCGCTGGGTCAGGACAGAAGGCAGAAGTGAACTTTGGCCGAGTTGGAGGAAGGAGGCAAGAGAATCACCAAAAGGCTCCATATTTGGTTGGGAAGGTCCCGTTAGTCTTTCTGGACCATGTGGCCTCGAATATAAATCACCACAGGTGGCTAGCCAAGCATTTGAGCTCAGAAGTCATTATTTATATTGGGCTACTTGTCTGATCCTCACATTTGCTGGATTCAAAAAATACCGAATTTCCTATCCAATGTTCTATCAGAACAAACCTTCACTTACACGGGTTGTCCCCCTTCTAATATGTGGATTTCTTGGAACATTCCCATAGGCAGAGTCTCATATTTTTTTTCTAGCAGCTCATCTGGAAAGTTGGCCCCAGGGATTATATTCCACTTAACAGCTGAAAAGCTTCCGTGAGTCCATTACCCGAGTCAGCAGACCGTTAGGACTGGGAAAAGCCGCTCCAGGACAAGGGTTTGTGCCCCCCCAGCCCACCCCCCCCCCACTGGCCACCAGGCTTCCTTTAGCTCCCCAGTGACCAGACACAGCCCAATCAGCTAGTTTTCCCCCTTAGATGTGTTAGGTTGTACGTATCTGGGCTGGACTTCAAAACAGAGTTAAATATTAGCCAAGACTCCACCAAGCCGAACAGAAAGGTATTGATTTTAAAATGAATATCATATTAAATGAAACACGGCGCCTCACTCACTGGATTCCGTGGACGTCTGCCTCCCAGTGGACGGAGATTTCCAGCATGAGACGGATCACACAGACCCAAGCTCAGGGGGTGGAGAGGAAGGGGGGATGCTTTTGCTTTTCACCCCTCTTCTTTCCTGGCATTACTGAGGGGACAGATGCAGCGGAGAAGGCCTCTCTGCCAGGATACTGGTGTCCGGTGAAGGGGAGGAGGCTCCCTTCCGCCCCGGGGCCTGTGAGGACTGGTCAGATGTACAATGGGCCTCACCCTATAGGAAAGCCTGTGGACGAGTGTGAGGCAAGATGTACTCCCAAAGAAACCTGAACTGGCGTCCCACAGCCTTGCCCACTCCCAGTGTTCAGTGCCTGGGGCCTCCGGTCACTTAAGCCACAGAGCGGGTCCCTTGGAGGGCAGTCAGGAAAGAAAGGAAGCTGAGCTGTGGTCCCAGTCAGACAGCTTTAGGCCTGGACTCAGGGGAGACACCATCATCTTAGGTCCTTACAAAGGTCAGATTGCAAAGCGTCCAGAACAGTGGCCCAGAGGGAAAGTTCTAGTCTCACGAAAGGACATCAGGGTCATCTCTACCGGACCACCCGGCAACTCACCTCGGAGGAGCGGCAGTGCCACTCCTGGGCCGTGTTTTCCCCTCCTTCCTCATGGATGGCTGGGGTACCAGCTCCCATGGAGGTTCCCGTCCCCAGGCGAGGGACAGTGGCCATTACTGAGAGGGTGGGTATTTTTCCTCCTGGGTATTATTTTTAGCAAGAAAGCTGAGTGGTTCTCTTATTACCTAACCAACGCTTTTTGGTTTTCTCAGCATTCACCAGCATCCTAGTTCTCAGGACAAAGGGCCAGTCTCCCATGGCTCAGTACGCTCTGTGCTCCCAAGCACACGCACCCCCACGATGCAGGGCACACACACCACGAGACACACGCATGGCACACACATTCACGTGCGTGCATGGAACACGCCATGATGCACGCGCGTTCACACACGATAAACGCCTTCTAGATCTTGTAGGCAAGACGTTCACATGCTTTGGCTTTCAGGGGAAGGGACAGAACTATAATTTAATAACTCACTTGAAGTCTAGGAATATACACTCTAACTTTTTCTTTTTTTCCTTTTTATGGGGAGGAGGACGTTGTATATAAGCCAATTTTCCCCTCCAAATACCCCCTGCCTGATCATTGACTGCCTTCCTGAAGCCATCCTGCTATCTGTCCCTGCGAATAACAGGCCACCTCAATTTAAGGGAAAAAAAAAAATGGTAGAGTTGGCAAAACTACAAAACTACAAATCATCCCAGCCAGTCACCCAACGGGAAGCATGCGTTTTGCTAACAGTCATAGTTTTGCACAAGAAAAAACACACACTTTGGAGAAAAATCACTCAAAATGATTTTCAAATGGTTTTCACTGAGGACAGTGCCTAACAGGGATTTCTTCTGGCCCTGTGCTGCCTTTTTTTTTCCCCCTATTGAGGTCTAACCAACAGATACTACATTCATTTCAGGTGTACAACATAACGGTTTGGTATTTGCACACATTGTGTGAAGGTCACTACAGCAAGTCCACTGAACATTCCTAACCATACATAGTTCCAGAATTTTCTTTTTCTTGTGATGAGAACTTTAAGATTTACTCTCAGCAACTTCCAAATAGGCAATACAGCATTATTAACTCAAGCGGCCGTGCTGTACCTTACCTCCCCTTGACTGTCTCACTTTGTAACTGGAAATCTATATTTTTTGAGTCCCTTCAAACATTTCACCCACCACCCCCCATTTCCCGCCTCTGGCAACCACCAGTCTGTCCCCTGTATCTATGAGCTTGGTTTTGTGGGGGGGTTTTTAGTTTTAGATTCCACATAAAAGTGAAATCATACCATTTGTATTTCTCTGATTGATTTCACTTAGCATAATGTCCTCAAGATCCATCCACGTTGTCACAAATGGCAAGACTTCATTCTGTTTTTATAGATTGATAATATCTGTGTGTGTGTGTGTGTGTGTGTGTGTGTGTGTATCACATTGTCTTGATCCAATCATCCACTGACAGTCACTGAGGTTGTTTCCACATCTTGGCTATCATAAATAATGCCGCCATGGACATGGGGGAGCAGATACCTCCTTGAGATCCTGTTTTCATTTCCTTTGGGTGGATAAATGCCCAGAAGTGGGACATCTGGATCATAGGGTTGTTCTGTCTTTCATGTTTTGAGGAACCACCCATACTGTTTTCCAAGGGACTGTCCCCGGATTGACATTCCTACCGACGGGGCAGAAGAGTTCTCTTTTCTCCACATTCTCGCCAACATTTCTTTCTTGTCTTTTGGATAACAGCTGTTCTGACAGGTGTGAGGTCATAGCTCTCATTGGCGTTTTGATTGGCTTTTCCCAGATGATGGGTAATACTGAGCATCTTTCCATGTATTGCTGGTTTCTGTATGTCTTCCTTGGAGAAATATCTGTTCAGATCCTCTGCCCACTTTTTACCAGATTTTTTTTAAAGATTGTATTTGTTTATTTGACAGAGATCACAAGTAGGCAGAAAGGCAGGCGGTGGGGCGGGGGGTAAGCAGGTAAGCAGCAGGGAAGCAGGCTTCCCACTGAGCAGAGAGCCCTATGCAGGACCCTGAGATCATGACCTGAGCCGAAGGCAGAGGCTTGAACCCACTGAGCCACCCAGGCGCCCTTTTAAAAAAATTTTTGTTGTTAAGTTGTATGAGTTCTTCATATATTTTGGACACTAAACCCTTATCCCATATATGATTTGCAGATGTTTTCTCCCAGTCAGTAGGCTGCTGTTTCATTTTGTCCTTTACAGCAGATCTTCAGCTTCATGTAGTTCCACTTGTTGACTTTTGCTTTTGTTGCCTTTGCTTTGGGTGACAAACCCAAAAAAATCATTGCCAAGAGGTGCCTGGGTACCTCAGTCATTAAGCGTCTGCCTTCAGCTTGAATCATGATCCCAGGGTCCTGGGGTTAAGCCCCACATCGGGCTCCTCAGCGGGGAGTCTGGTTCTCCCTCCCCCTGCTCTTGTGCTCTCTCTCTTCCTCCCCCTCAAATAAATAAATAAAATCTTTTTAAAAAATCAATGCCAAGACCAACATCAAGGAGCTGACTGCCTATGTTTTCTTCTAGAACTTGTATGATGTCTTTAATCCATTTTGAGTTGATTTTTGTGTGTGGTGTAACACGGAGGTCCAATTTTGTTTGTTTGTTTGTTTCTGCATGGGGCCATCCAGTTTTCCAAACACCATGTGTTGAAGAGACTGTCCTTTCCTCATTGTCTGTTCTTGGCTCTTTTGTCATAGGTTAGTTGACCATATAGACGTGGGTCTATCTGTGCTTTCTCTGTGCTGTTCTGCTGACCTTTGGGTCTGTTTTTATGCCATTACCGTACTGTTCTGATTATAAGGACGGCTTTGTGCCCCTGTGCTTCTTAATGCAAATCTGAAGTTGAACCCTTTGGGGGAAGCGGAGGTGCTTGGCCTCCAAGAAAATGAACCACGGTTCTCTCCCTTAGGCATGAACGTACCTCAAAGAGGCTCGCCAACGTAAAAGAAGTCTTCCCTTTGTCCATCGTCCCACTACAGGGCATTTCTGGGCTTCAGGATATCTACATCAGCTCCTTTTTGGTGCTTTCTGAGTACCTGCCAGTATGTGATGGAGAAGACAGCTATGCCGCCCATCTGTAATCCCGACACTTCGGGAGCAAAGACTTGGACTGCATAAAGGCTCACTCTGTTTGGCTGCAGCTTAAACGCCTCTGAACAGATTAAAATAGTCCCCTGAATCTTTCTTCCTAACTTCCAGGTGGATGAGCACCGCTGTGTTTATGAGGCTTGCTCCGGAAGGCAACAGACCGCAGGTGGTTCATTTTTCCTTGCTTCTGCACCTCCGCACAGCCACCTTTTGCATGGTCCTTGCTCCAAGGGGCCTGTGGGCAGAAGGTGGCAGCATCGTATCCTCAGCGGTGCTGTATGTGGCCTCTGCTGGGGGCGGGCGGTCTTTGCAGCCAAGGAAACCCATCCCTCCTCAACCTTAAACCGAACACTTCTAGTCCAACGGAATAGAGGCAAAATCTGGTCTGCTATCAGCAACGTGGTTCTGGGCTATTGAGTTAGCGTGGAAATGGGTTTTTAGAAGATCTGGGATTTCATGGCTTCCTTCACTGCCTCCAGGACCAGTGAGGTCAACCCTGATTGCTGGAGAAGCACCAACGCAAGGCACTGAAGTGGCAGGCGGACTGAGTCCCCAGCGAACCCAAATGTCGGGGGTGGGCTTCGCCTTCCAGAACGCCAAGTCAGCTGAGGTCCCGAGGGACTTGGGGAGTGTCAGCGAAGGAGACGGGGAGTCTGACCCTGTAAAAATAGCCCATCAGAGTTCAGGTCCTTCAGCCGTTTCCTCCATCTGTCTTCCAAGTCAGTGTTCTCTCATGTTTATTGAAATATATGCCTATATTGAAATTTTAAAAATACCTTCTCTTGACACATCCACGATGCCCGCCTTTAAACAACAGAAGGGCACCCCTTAGTTTTCATAAAATGAGAATGTGAGGAGTGCTTTTGAGGGAAATAGTCAGTGGGGGCATTTCATCTTACGAGGGGATGACGCCGACCTGGGCCTCTTTCCTGTCCCCGTCCCTCCTGGCTTTTGGTCCCGGCCTCGGACAGAAGCTGTCTGCTACACAACTGACCAGGAGAGACCAGTCCCGATTAGAACCACCCGCTAATGGAGGCCGCTTCCCCGTCTGTGCAGAGGAGGGGACCAGCCAGCCCGGCCGCAAATGAACAGCCTCCTACCCGATGACCACGCGACTCTCCAGAGTGAGTAGGAAGCCTTTTTTCCGGGGGGGGGGGGGGGGGATCTCCATTTCACTTTCCAACAGCCTGAGAATCACGTCAATTAGAAAGAACAGAGTACGGAGTTGGCTCTGACAGCGTGCCCGCCGACAGTCTGCCGTGGATGGAATCTTCCCGTGTTCCCTTGTCTACCCATCACAGCCTGGCTGTCACTCCCAGGAAACGACGGTGGGTTTTTCCAAACAGTCCCTCAGTCATTCTCATGGGAGACTGAAAGCTCGTCCTCCACGGGCACGCACGCTGCATCTCCCCCCTTCCTCGCTGTCTGAGCAGGGCTGACATTGTGGCCGTCATCCCGCTTCCTGAAGGTAGGGGAGGTCACAGAATCAATCCGAGCCCCTCCGGGGCCCTCCTACCACATCTGTGAAGGCTTTACGGAGGTTTCTTTCTCCTTCCATGCTCTGGACACAAGAAAACCAGGGAACATCCAAAAAAGCATTTAGCAATCCCTATTGCAAAAACTGTGTCAATGCGTGGAAGTAATAGTTTTACCCTGTCAGGAATAGGTAGGCAAGCAAACTATTTTTATTACTCCTGTGGTATTGTGAATGTGGTGGTTCTTCTTAATGTGACATTCCTGCATGTCCAGTGTTGAGATGAGATTGCTGAAACTGCCTTTGCCTTCCAAGAAGCTCTAACTAGCTCTGTGAGTGGCGTACGTTTCTCTGTATGTCAGATAAATTGGCCTCTATCTTTGCTGTTATAATCGACTGTGTACGCTAGAAAGCAAGAAGCAAACATTGCTTTTTAGTGACTTCGCTTTTTTTATTATTATTATTATTTGCAAGTGTACTGCTCTATAAACTACCTTCCCACGATATCATACTCTCCACCGAAGGGACTCGGGCAGAAGTTTACTCATTATTAGTCTACCTGTGTGAGCTCACCTCTGCTCCCATCTACCTCGGAAAAAGACTCTACGCATTCAGGAAAATGGGCCACAGTCCTAGGTCATGAGATAACCCACACTTTCCAGGTTTCCCAAAACTTTGAAACTGGAAACCTTAGGATTTTTTTTTTTTAACTCTAAGCTCCATGAAAAGCCTATAAGACATTTTCTACATGTCTTAGCAATCATTTGGAAGCAAAAGAAAAACAAGATTTTGAGATAGACAACCACTGCTGAGTCCTATTTGGTGCATAGACTGATCCTTAAGGAGCCAACGTGATGGCTTCCAGATTCTGGAGCCGAGCTGGAAGAGCATGGCCAGGTCACGGTAAAGCGCGCGGTGAAGGGGGTGCCCTCAGTGTGCCCTGAGGATGTGCCCCATCCAGCTGATGGCAAAAGTGAGGCCAGGGAAATCTCAAGTGTTTTAAAATTAGGTTAAGGAAAAGAACTTTTTATCACCTTCTCATCTTCTTTTCATTCACTCAAAATCACAACAAAATTTCTAGCTGCTGAAAAACAGGGTCTTAGCTACCGATCTCAGAAAAGAAAGTGAGCTGACTTTTGGAGTGCTCACGGTGGACCAGTCTCCGTGCTGGGCACTTGACAGGCGTCATCTTACTCAGTTCCCCCAGGAGCCGATGCCCGCTCGGCAGACGAGGCAACCGAGGCATGGCGAACTTGCGTCCCTAACCCAAGCCCGCGCTCTGAACCGCTCTGCCACATCACCCTCCTACCCATGAACTGTGCCTGACCTTCCCCAGCCCATGCTTCCCCGTCTGCAAAACAGGGCTAACATCACGAACCTCACGGAGTTGTGTAAGAGTCCGGGTGAAATAAAATATTTTATAGAATTTGTCGCATTATCAGGCACACAGAGGTACCTAGAAAATATTAGGTTTCCCTCACCTTCAATCACAGCAAAAAAAAAAAAAAAAGGACCAGAAACTTTTTGGTTGTTAAACAACGAACCATTTTCCAAATTAGCTAATATTAAACTACGGCTCTCACTCCTGCCATGAGTGGAGAGTTCAGCTGGCATGGACAGCACCAGCCACGGGATGCAAGATGAAAGCTGGGCCAGGGCCGAAAAGTAAATGCATTGTGTGTCTGCCGAGAAGGTGTCCACATTTTCTATCTACACGGGGCGATCCCTTCTGGAGAAGGGGCTTTCCTCCCCCGCCAAGCCTAACTAAACTTCTGTCTCCTCCAGAATGGGCCGGGGATATGACTCCCCCCGCCCGCCCCAAACAAACAGAGCCTCCTCTTCCCCAAACATTCTGGAAACTTAGCAATTCGTGACATGTTGGAAACTGCTGAGTTTGTTCCTGGTGTTTCCTCCGGTGTGAGACCATGGTCGGCCTGGTGCTAGCCAGAAGGCGAGGCTCGTGCCGCTAATCCCAGGTCTGTAACCATCTGTATCGCTTTCGGGTCCAGCTGGAAACAGATGGCACACTCCAAGGGGGTTAACTAAAATGAATGTAATGAAGGTGCTGTGTGCAGAGGTGTGGGTGGGCGTCAGGGCAGCAGCAAGAGAAGGATGAGGCTCCTGGACGCCGCAGACAGGTGGAAAACTTTACCAGCCCTCCAGCTGGAGGGACGAGCGAGTGGATGATGTCACCTGGGCCCAGAGAGATCGGCAGCCCCAGGGAAGGTGCGCGTCTACACAGGCTGTGTCTGTAAAGCCACTCGGCCGGGGCCGGAGTCCGTGAGGACCCTCTGATCTCCTTCCACAGCTCGACCCGAGCTGGAGGGGAAGAGAGCCAAGGGAGGCCGGACACAGAGGCCCGCCTTGGGGCACCCAGCAGGGAGAGGCCCAGAGCACAGGCAGGGTGGCAAGGAGGAGCCATGTGGACCGTCACCAGCACTCCCACGAACGGCCCAGCCCCCGTGTCGGGACCCCGGCTCTCGCAAAGCCGCCCACTCTCTACCAGCATCGCTGGAGGGAGTTCAGGGACCCTGCTGCCTTAGGTAGGGGTGAAGCTGAGGGGCCCCGGCGGGGGCCTTCCAGTGTCAGCAGCACTCTCGAATTCCCAGAGGATAAATGGGATTTTCAGAAAATCATCATCAGACGGTGCAAAAGGGGTCCAGGGTTTGAGTGCCACCCACAGAATATTCCGGCTGGTCCGCTCCCAACTCTGCTCCCTACTCCGCTTGGGGCACTCACGCTTCTGAATACAATTTTATGATCTCCCTTTGGAAGGTATCGTTTCCTATGCACACAACTTCGCAAGTGTCAAGGTTGAGTAGGATACTCTTCCTCTACTCCCATCTACACCAAAAGCCCATGAAAAAACCAACCTGGCTCTTCAGCACATTTTAACCAGTTGCATGTGCTCCCCAACCATATGTACAAAACACCCCAACTTCACATTTTCTTGGATCTAAAGATCCAGAGTCTTCTATCATCCAGCATTGGGCCAAGGAGGGTTGATGTGTCTCTTTACCTGGCAGGACATAAACAGAACACCCAACAAACACGCACCCCCAACCCAGGAGAGGGAGAGCCCAGCACAGCTTCCTGCAAACCCAGCTCCTCCTCCTACGGCCCTGCAGCTTCCACAGAGCTCTGCTTTCCCTGGGTCCCAGGCTCTGAAATGGACCCGTCCTCAGTAGACGTCTGCCACTACTTACAGTTTTAGGCTGAGGGCACGCTAAGACAGGGCACAGTCCTGCCAGTGGCTCATCCCAAGGAAAGGCAGACTAGAAACTGCTTCTTCCCAAGCTACTCCTTCAGGTGTGCCAGGAGGGAAACATCATCCCACCGAACTGTACCCTCGCAGCCGAATATTCTCAGGGGGCAGCCGTGCACCCCTGGGAGGGTACTGATCTCTTCTAGGTGAGCTGAGGGTGGCGGCAGTGTAACCCAACAGCCTCTCTTACCCATCTGCGTCTTCAAGCTGAAGACACTCCCCCAGGTTGGCCGTGACCACCTGTCCTTGAACTTCTGCCAACTCCCAGTATCGCTGTCCAGGATATCAGCCTGTGTGATCTCACTCCACAGACAGCCCCGAAGCACCAACATAAGGGAACAAGACGGTGAAGATGGACAGAAGGTTTGGGGGTTGGTTATTTTTTTTTTTTTCCTAATTCCACAAGTAACCTTCAAAAATGCAAAGAATTCACCTCCTTTGGGGAGAGAGGACAGGGCTGATCAGAAGGTGACTTCATTTCACACTTCCAAAATTCAAGTAATTTTTTTTCTTTTTTTTTTTTTTTCTTTCATAGGAATTCTAAAGTGAGGTGTACTTTGAATATTTACTGATTAGCATTGTTAGCATACTGGTAAATCAATCATAGTGAGCGTCTACTTTGTTGCGAGACACTGTTCTGGAAGCTGGGAATTCATCGAGATGAGAGACAGACCCAGGCTCCCTCCCTTGTTGTAAGGGAGACACTCAAGAAACAAACACAACATGGGGCTCCTGAGTGGCTCAGGGGGTTAAAGTCTCTGACTTCGGCTCAGGTCATGGTCTCAGGGTCCTGGGACCGAGCCCCGCATCGGACTTTCTGCTCAGCGGGGAGCCTGCTTCCTCCTCTCTCTCAGCCTGCCTCTCTGCCTATTTGTGATCTCTCTCTCTCTCTCTGTCAAATAAGTAAATAAAATATTAAAAAAAAGAAAGAAAGAAAGAAAGAAAGAAAGAAAAGAAACAAATACAACAAATGCGGGAACACGAAGCCTCAATAGTGACCAATGCTCTGATGGAGGTCATGGAGAGCGAAGACAGGTGGTTAGGCACACAGGCCCCAGAGCCAGACAGTCTGGTTTATACCTCAGCTCTGCTACTTCCTAAGAGACTCGCGGTGAATCATATAATCTCCCTCAGCCCCAATTTCCTCCTTGATAAAGTAAAAATAAGAACAGGACCTAGTTCAGAGGAATTTGTGAATTTGGCGAACTGTGAGCATGAAATAATGTACTTAGTTCATATGCAGAGTCTGTAACAGAGGCTGACATGCAGCGAGCCCCCAATAAATGGTAGCTCTTCCTATTTTAGATGGAGGCAACCCAGGTGGGCTTCTCAGAAGCGGCGACCCCCATGTGGCAATCTGGTAAAAGAAACAGCCAGATGGGGTGCCTGGATGCTTCACTCCGTTGAAGTCGGATGCTTCATCCGACTCTGGGTCAAGCCTGAGATCAAGCCCCACATCAGGCTCCGATGCTGCTTCTGTGCAGCATCAGAAGCCTGCTTGAGATTCTCTCTTTGCCTCTCCGTCTGCCCCTCCTCCACCTTGCCCATAGTCTTTCTTTAAGAAAAAAGCTAAAATAAATTTAAAAGGTAAGAAAAGAGGGCGCCTGGGTGGCTCAGTGGGTTAAAGCCTCTGCTTTTGGCTCAGGTCATGATACCAGGGTCCTGGGATCAAGCCCCACATGGGGCTCTCTGCTCGGCAGGGAGCCTGCTTCCTCCTCTCTCTCTGCCTGCCTCTCTGCCTACTTGTGATCTCTGTCTGTCAAATAAATAAACAAAAAATCTTTAAAAAAATGGTTTAAAAGGTAAGAAAAGAAACAGCCAGAGTGAAGAAATGAGCGACACCTTGTTTATGAAACAGAAGGAAGCTAGGTGAGGTAGTAGAGGGCTGAACAGGTGAGGCCATGCAGGGACTTGTGGTCTTTGATGGTAGTTTGCCTCTGTCCCCAATGGGCAGGAAACCATGGGAAGTTGGAAGCAGGGGATGTGCTAGGATGGACAGTGGATGGACAGGAAGGACAGGGATCTATTGTAGATCCGGGATCAGCAAGCTATGGTCCGAGGACCAAAGATGGCCCCTCTGCCTGCTTTTGTATACAAAGCGTTATTGGAACACAGCCATGCAAATTCATTTACATCCTGTCTAGTCCTGATTCCCTCTATGGTGGCCTTGTTGGATGGTGACAGAGACCGTAGAGCGCGCAAAGCCCACTGATGTTGGTTCTTGCTAGCAAAAGTTAATCAGCCCCGATTTTGGAGGAAAAGAACCTGTAGGACTTGTAAGTGGATGGGGTGTAGAGGGTGCGAGAGGGAGGGGTCGAGGAGGATTCTGGGTCTCCAGCCATGAATCACTGGGTGGTACCATTTTCAGAGATGGAGATGCTCCAGGGGAGGGGGCAGGATGGGTGGCAGGCAGAGTCATTATTTTGGATGTTGCTGCAGTGACACTCTAACTCACAGGGCCACAGGGCAGGAGGAGATCACCTGGACAGGGAGCGCAGACCAAGAAGGGTTGAGCCTGGGTCTGTGCAGCATCAGAAGTCAAGCACGGGAAGAACCAGCAAAAATAATGGGGAAGTGCTTCACCAGGTAGGAGGGAAGGCCGTGGGGCATGTCTCAGGAGCCCAGAGGAAATAGTGCCCACAGGGGCAGGTCGGATATGCTGAAGCTGAGATGCAGCCGAAGCTGGCAAGATGGCCTTCCTCGCTTTTACTGGATGGGGTGGGGATGTGAGAAGCCCGGATGGGGGCAGCTGAAGAAGAGAATTAGAGGGGCCTGGAGACAACCTGTCCTCATGCAGAGAGGAGAGATGGGCAGGGGCAGACAGGAGGCACGCAGACAACAGAGCATGTCTGTAACGTGGGAGCTACCAGAGAATATTTTAAAGATCCAGGTTTTACCCACCATCTGAAAACTGAGCGTTCCTACAGAACCTTTCTGTAGCCTGACTGGCTCAAAGAAGCAATTACCATTAATTCATACGGGGAAAATGAAAAAAAAAAAAATGCTTTCACGCCCCAAAAAATCACCTCTCTTAGCCTTTTCTGAGTGCTCTCCGGGCTTCTGCAAAACCGACGCTGGATACTGTTTGCGCTTTTTGCCTGTTGTTCGTAAAAGTGAAATCCTCTTTCTTTTGGCTAGCGAAAACAGGTACCAACGGAGGTCTTTCTTCAAAGCAAAGGAGCCTAACGTGACCTTTTGAAAAGCGGGGCATGCTTGTGATGGGAATGATCCGGCCGAGTGGGAGAAAACCGGACCGTGGAGAGAAGGAAGTGAAGCCTCTGAGAGGTGGGGAGTGAGATCCAGAGGTCAAGTGGAGAGGTCAAGGGAGCAGGAACACTGCTCTAACAAGAGAGCCCACAGAGAATCTAACTACCTACACCAGCAGGCTGACAGAGGCGGCGGGTTTCACATGAGGACATCCGTGTCTGATGACTTGGATTTTTTCCCTACAGAAAGGCTCAGCAGCGAGGGTGGAACAGCAGGGAAGGGAAAAGACAACGTACAGGACGTGAAGTCTGAGCCTGTTACAGAGGCACCCACTGCTCATCAAATGTCTTTTGTGTTCTCCACGGCACCTAGCGCAGAGCTAGTGAACACCGTACGCATTCAATCCCACACTGATTAAGGACGTCACGTGTGCAGCCGGAACTCTGCAACACCTTTCCGCCACCCCTTTTCCCCCCTAGTTAAGGTATTGAGAAGGTGTGCAGCCCGGACGTTCAGGCTCCTTTCATCGTGGGGGAGGCCTGCCTGGCTATTTGTCCAAGGCAGAGCGTCAGGAATCTGCAAAGAGTTAAGTCAGATAACCACCTCTTCGTCAGCCCCGCAGACACAGCTGGTGCACACATCTAAAGATGAGACATCAAGATGACTGCGTTAGGCTCCATCCCACTGGCATCCCGGCCCAGAGGGAACACCCAGCGTCGGAATCCCACCGACCTTGCGTCTGGCCCGCCCCTGGCATTCCTTTTACCAACAAGGGCTGCCTTTGCAGCATCAAATTCCCTATCTTTCCTCCCCTCCCTGTTCATCTGTTGATGCTGCCTCTCCTTTTCTTTTTTTCTCTCGCCTTTTCTGTCTCTTCTAGGGCAGCCAGAGGGGAACCTATTTTTAAGGTTCCCAGGTAAGCTTGCTGCTTCTGCTCGTTCTCTCTCCTCTGGGTGTGCCCGGCGCTCTTCACATAGCGACTCTGTGAGGGGATGGCCCTCCCTCTGACATCATGGTAGGGGGTCCGGGCTGGTGGGGGGGGGGTAGTCTTCTGCGGGTTTGCTCTTCAGACGGAACATGGACCTGTCTGACTTGCGGCCACCATTTGTCAAAGGAGAGAGACTGAAACAAGCACATGAGAAGGCTGATATGGTGAGAATGTCTTATTGCCTTTGGTACTTTGACTATTAAGTAATTGACGGCAGAGAATCCTTTCTCTTTTCCCAATGCAGCCTTGGGACCGGTACCCTGTGATTCTGTGACATGTATTCATGACCCTAGTCACTCATCACGCAAATATTTATTGACTCAGCCTAGGATCCAAGGTCTCCGGGACCCTTTCCCAGATGCTAGACCGCATATTGCATAAGGGAAGGCGAACTTGTGGTCTCTGCAAAGACCAGTTTAGAACCCTTCTATTTCAGGCATTACGCTGCCTTGCTTTCAGTATTCCTATTAAAAAGTAAGGACAAACGTGTCCCCCCAACAGTCTGAATGAAACCACAATGCCAGTCGGCTCAGAGACAGCAAACATATCAGGACAAATTCCCAGTTTTGAAAGCGAGCCCTAGGGGCGCCTGGGTGGCTCAGTGGGTTAAGCCTCTGCCTCATGACCTCAGCTCAGGTCATGATCCCAGGGTCCTGGGATGGAGCCCCACATGGGGCTCTCTGCTCAGCAGGAAGCTTACTTCTCCCCCACCATCTCTGCCTGCCTCTCTGCCTACTTGTGATCTCTGTCTGTTAAATAAACAAATAAAATATTTAAAAAAAAAAAAAAAAAGAAAGAAAGAAAGAAAAAGAAAGCGAGTCCTCCAGCACACAGGCTCTGGGTGACCAGGCCTGGCCACAGTGGCAGGTGCCACGTGACCCCAAACCACTCTCCAGCTCTGGTCCGAAACTGCTGAGACAACTGCAGAAGGTAGCAAAGAGCGTAGGCACCATCTGAATGTTGCTCAGAATTGTTTGGCCCATCTGTCTCTTGATGTTCTGAAATTTTCTTTGAAGATAATAATGTGACACAAGAAAGATCAAGGACTTTAGAGTCAGGCTGACCGGGATGTGTAGACAGGCTTGGCTGCTGACTAGCTGTGTAATCTCGGGCAGGTGACTTGGTTCTGCTGAACCTGGCTTTATCTAGCAAACAAGCATGAGACCACCTACGCTGTAGGATTATTATTAGGATTAAAGGTAACATATGCGAAGTGTCCAGATGGGGCTCAAAATAACAACTATTATAATTGGCAGAATGCCTGGGTTTCAATTCAGAAGCCCAGGATGATCTAAACATAATCTCTTAAATGTAAACACTGGATGTCTTTTACCCCTTAAAGATTTAAGGTACAAAAAAGAAAATGACACCAAGACATCCTCCCTTCCCGGCACGCGAAAGGCGCGGCACACACTCCGCCTTAAACCAAAACAAAATGATGGCGATAAAACTCGTAAGTGCCCTTTGCTCACGTACCCCTTGAGAAAAACAAAGAGACTAGTTTCTCCTCTCTGCCACTCAGTCCCCAGCACCTTCCTTGTCCGGCTGCGGAAGCTCTTGACCCTCATCCTGGTTTGGAGAGCGCCAGACAGCAAAAAGCCAAATCAAATCAAACCAAAAACAAACAAACAAAAAAGCCACAGAAGAGGAAGGGGACGTGGAACCTTGATGCAGGAGGGAAAGGAAAAGAAGACAAAGTCATGGACACCGTACCTCCAGTGTCCGGCTTCCAGGGCAAGAAGTTTTGGCAACAGCCTCTGGAAGGCACTCAGTTCTGCACGCAGAAGAACAACAGCGACATCTTCAGGGCAGCCAGAACTTGGCTGGGGAAGCAGAGGAAAGATCTGCTTTCAGACCATAACCCCGCAGTGAAGATGCCTGCCGAGAGCTGGCCTTTCCTCTACCTGAGATGATAGGTGAGTGCACAGCGCAAGTCCTCTCATACCCTCTCCCAAGTCCCCCACCAAAACTGAGGCCTCAACAGGCCTCCCTCTTGCTGTTAGACAGGCATCAGCCAAACTCTTCCGGAGCTGGAAACTCGGAAGGGTGTGTCAGTTAGGGACTCTAGGGCAACCAACCAGACTGATTTTGATCTTCAAAGAAATGAAATGTGTCAGTAAGAACTGGGCAGCTCGTGCAGTCTCCGGGAAAGCTGGAGAACCAGGCTCAAGAGATGGGAACAAAGGGAAGTGGAAACAGTCAGAACCCAATCAAAGCATAGCACTGGGCCATCAGTTCTGATGAGGGGGCCTCACTGTGGCCACCGACGGCTGCCACCAGCAGCTCGGAGTTCCTGCTGGATTCAATGTCCCTGCTGCCGCCTCCGTCTAAAGCCCCAAGCTGTTGTCTGATTAGCCAATCCCGGGCCCACAGACTTGCATCATAGCTGTAAGGGGTCCCTGGAAAAGATCTCGCCCCACAGAGGTGATTTCCCCAAATACAGAAAAGACATTTCACAGATGCTGGGCAGAGAGCATCAACAAAACGTCCCCTACAGAACGAGACTGATGTGACAGCAAATTGCAGACCTAGCACCATGGCGTGTTTTGAGTCTGTGGGAGGTTGTGTGACAAAGCAGAAAAATCACATGCCAGGAATTTAAAAATCCCAGGGAGATCCCATTCCTTATTAGCTAAGCAACTCAGGTGGGCAAATAAGCTTCTCTGGGTTTTTGCATGGAATGGAAATATCCCTACCTACTTTGTAAGGCTGATGTGTATACCAACTCAGTTAACTTCGTGTACAGGCTTTGACAATTACACTGAGTAAACCCTTTAGTGTCTTGGGGAGCCAGGTTATCCAGCTGTAAAATGAGGATATTCCCTACGTCGCAGGACGTCGTGAGGTTTAAATGAACGGCTTGATTTACAAATTGAAATCTGCTGTTCGGGATTTCCCTCAAAGAAACAGGTGGAGGGTGGACACAAGAGAAGGCTGACCATGAGGTAGCGGTAAACCTGGCGGGTTGGCACAGGACACCATGCTCTCCAGGTTAGCGTATGAGGTCTTCCATAATAAATGGGTTTTGTTTTTTTGTTTTTTAAAACGAGGGGTCTTGGAAGTACCTAGAAGAGTAAGGCCCCGCTCCCCGCCGCGCACCCCCAGGCGCTCTCAGCCCCCTCCTCTGGGCCCACCACCCTCCGCCCCACGCGGGAGCCTGAGCATCCTTAGTGGTGAAACGAAAGCCCCCAAATGATGGACATCAAAGAAAAACCGAAGCAAAGCGAGCGGACGCGGGCCTTCGGGAAGAGGCGATCCGGAACTGCGAAGTCGCCGATGAACCCGAACGGCCCCCAGCCCCACCCGGCACTGCATTCGGTCAGGGACCCAGAGAACAACGATGACGACGACGCCACGGAAGGCCGCACGCCCGGTGCCAGGAGGCGCTGCGGCGAGCCGAGGCGTCGGGCTGTGCCGGGCCTTCGGGAGGCTGTGGCTCTCCGCGTCCCGAGCAGGCGGCGCCGTCGGACCGCGGACGCAGAGTTAGGACGCGGCCGGGCGGCACCTGCCCCCGGCGTCACCAACCCCCGGGCGGGAGTTTGGATCCCCGCCACAGCGCGCGCGCAGACCAACGGCCCGCTCCCGCGCCTGCGCCAAAAAACAACAAAACCACCGCCCGTCTCACCCCGGCCCCGCCCCTCTGCCGCCCGGATGAGCTCCGAACGAGCAAGGCCCGCAGTGGGGCGGAAGCGCTTCCGCCCGCACCCAAAATGGCCGCCGGGCGGGCCTCCGGGCGGAAGTGACCCGTCAGGACGCTGACGGGTCCATCATGGCGGCCGCGGTCGCTTCTCCCGCGCTGAAGCGGCTGGATCTGCGCGACCCCGCGGCGCTTTTCGAGACACATGGAGCGGAGGAAATCCGAGGGTTGGAGCGCCAGGTGCGGGCCGAGATCGAGCACAAGAAAGAGGAGCTGCGGCAAATGGTGGGCGAGCGGTACCGCGACCTGATCGAGGCGGCCGACACCATCGGCCAGATGCGCCGCTGCGCCGAGGGTCTGGTGGACGCCGTGAAGGCCACCGACCAGTACTGCGCCCGTCTCCGCCAGGCTGGCTCGGCCGTCTCCCGGCCCCCAGAAGAGGAGCCGCAGGTCAGCCCCTCACGCCAGGCCCCGCACCCCGGTCCCGCACCCCCCTGGGGACCCGCCTCCCGCCCTACCGCGGCCGCCGGTCAGTCCCCGTCCCCGCCCCCGCGCGAGCCTCACCTGCCTTGGGGAAGAGGCTGCTGCGAATTTCTAGACTCCCTTCCTCCGGGGAGAACGCCGGCGGTCCTTTGGCCGTCTGCGGGCCCGGCTCATTCAGCAGCTCCCTTCGGAGCCTTCCTGACTTCCGGGCCCTGATTCCCTCGCCTGTCTCGCGGCTTCGCTGGGCTCTCCCAGCCTTCGAGGACAACGCCAGGGGTCTCTCGCTAGACCAGCTCATTCCCTGGGTAACGTTTCCCGACATGCTCACAACCTGTTTCTCCCTTATGTTGCCACCTTCCCCTCATATGGTTCATTTCTTTCTCTCTTTTTTTTTTTTTTTTAAAGATTTTGTTTATTTGACAGACAGAGATTACAAGTAGACAGAGAGGCAGGCAGAGAGAGAGGGGGAAGCAGGCTCCCTGCTGAGCAGAGAGCCCGATGCGGGACTCGATCCCAGGACCCTGGGATCATGACCTGAGCCGAAGGCAGCGGCTTAACCCACTGAGCCACCCAGGCGCCCCTATGGTTCATTTCTCATCCCAGGCTCTCCCCCACCTCACTCCCGAGAGCAAGCTCCCCAAACCCAAAGAGCTATTCTACCTTTGGTGGAGTCGTTGAATGACTGGACCAGCCGGCAAGCGCCCTTCTTCCAACAGTGGAACATTTTCCTTTTAGGGAACTAAAGTTATTCTAATCAAGTTATCCTAAGTGGGGTGTTTTTTGTTTTTTTTGTTTTTTGTTTTTTGTTTTTTCCTTCAAACGCTAATGATTAGACCTGGCGTGCGTGGAACGATTCAGCCCTAAGTGCATCCTAATACTGGAACAGCATTTTGCATTCCTAGGGAATATCGATTTCGGAATGACTAAGTGAACCGGTAGGGAGGGTCAGAAAGATAAACCGGGAGTTTGTTAACGACCCCTTATAGGGGAAGAACCCTATAGGACATGGAAGAACTTCCAAAATACAACTTAGAACTTCTCCCTCTCGGAACTTTTTAATAGGACTGTGGTTTAGAAGAATCTGGGTCAGTGGGCAGGGCTCACACAACACAACCTTTGAAATGAGAGACTTCATCCCTCTCCTCTCTAAGCTGTGCATTTATACCTGCCTCCTCCTGGGTGGCCAGCCTTTCCTATAGCTGAAGATTGATTCATGGTTTATTAGAAAGCTAACTGGTACTGTGCCTGACTTTAGAAATGTATTTATTTTTTATAGTTGTTATATCTGAGTTATTCTCAGACCCACAAAAATTTGAGTGCCTTCTGTGTGTCCAGGCACAAAGAAACAGAAGCCCTCTAATTCCTGCTCTGAAGGAGCTTATAATCTAGTCGAGGGATTAAATGCATGGAAAGTTGATGAGAAAACTGAATAATTCAGAGAAACAGTAGAAAGCATTTTAGGATAATGGGTGATTGATTAGAAAATAATTAACGTAATTTACCATGAGATTTCTGAAGGAAGTCACTTCAGGCTTGAGTCCTTCTCGGTAAGGAGGGCCTTCATGACAGATGAGATTTGGAATGTAGGTCTGGAGTATGAAAAGATAAGAGCAGGTAATCAGTTTGATTAAAGCAGGAGTTCTCAGTCCTGGTGCTTTTGACATTTGGGGCTAGATCACTTTGTTGTAGACGGTTGTGTGCATTCTATGATGTTTATAAGCAACTCTGGCCTTGACTCACTAGACACCTATAGTACCCTTCTTCCCCCTCCTGATGTCTTCAAATCAGAACCATTGGAAGGATATGAATCTCCTGGGAACTTGGGAGTGGAGTGCTTAGGTATGCTAAGATATATATGGAAGGCAGATGACTAAAATTTTGGTAGGGAAATGAATTTAGCTTTGAACATACCGATTATGGAATGGCAGAGAAACTTAGCAGGGCAGCAATAGGAAAGGCGCCAGTGGGACTTGGGAGTGGTGAGGTCTAAAAAAGAGGTGGGTGTGGTGTTCTGCTAAGAGGTGATGCTCTAGGGTAGGAGTCCTGGAGTAAGGCAGACTGAGACCGGGAGAGGCCTGAGCACTACACGGATGAAGATCTGACGGATGAGTAACAAAGGAGTCCTTCACACACTCAAAGAAGCAGGAGCAAGTGTAGGGAGGCTGAACGTCAGAAGAAAGAAGGAGAAAGCTCACTCGAGTGGTGGTCTGTAGGGCTCCATGCTGTCAGGGATAACCAGGCTGAGATGACCAAACTAAGTTTGTGTCTCCATGGGACTGAGCCCAGGTGCACCCAGCTGGGAGGGTTGGGTGGGCTATACACCGCTCCTGACTTGAGTCATTCCTCAACACCTAACTTTGAGACCTTTACCAAGTGGCATGGACTCGGGCATAAAGCTTTGTACCCTACAGTACCCCCACATTTCTCCACAAGCCTGCCAGACGCTGACCTTGCACTTGTGTGTTCTGCCTTTGTGCTGTGCCTTCCCCTGTAGCCCCAGCAGCCTTCGCAGGAGAAGTTCTACAGCATGGCTGCCCAGATCAAGCTACTCTTAGAAATTCCTGAGAAGATCTGGAGCTCAATGGAGGCCTCCCAGTATCTCCACGCCACACAGCTCTACCTGCTCTGCTGCCACCTTCACAACCTGCTCCAGCTGGATTCCTCTGGTTCCCGATTCAGCCCTGTCCTCTCACGATTCCCCATACTCATCCGGCAGGTCGCGGCAGCCAGCCACTTCCGGTACGTGGATCCAGCGAAAAGATCTGCTCTAGGGACGGCCATACTTCACCACTACCTGGTTTACGGAACGTGTCTTCTATCCTCATATACCAAGGTCCTTCTTCCCAAGATGTAAAAAATTCCCTGTTGCTCTCTTCCCTCATCTTCCTAGGTCAACTATTCTGCATGAAAGTAAGATGCTGCTCAAATGCCAAGCCGTGTCTGACCAAGCTGTGGCTGAGGCCCTGTGCTCCATAATGCTCTTAGAAGAGAGTTCTCCTCGCCAAGCCCTAACAGACTTCCTGTTGGCCAGAAAGACAGCTATTCAGAAACTTCTAAACCAGCCACAACATGGTGGGTTTGGCTTCTTTCCAAAATAAAGTCCTTAAACAAGGGAATGGAGAAGGAGGAGCCGAGGGGAGACTGAAGCACCTAGAATGTTCTCTGTTTCTCACTTTATTAAAGAAAACCGTTTACAGAAGGATGGTTTCTTCTTGTAGGTGCCGGCATCAAGGCCCAGATTTGCTCATTAGTGGAGCTGCTGGCTACCACTTTGACCCAAGCTCATGCTCTTTTCTACACTTTACCAGAAGGTCAGCTGCCAGATCCGTCCCTGCCATGTGGCTTGCTCTTCTCAACTCTGGAGACCATCACAGGCCAGCATCCTCCCGGTGAGCTCTTAACCAACCTTCCTTATTCTCAGGTTATTCATCTGTTATCGACTCGGCACCTGCCATGTGGCTGCTAGTGCTGGGCTCTGGGGATACAGCAGTGCACTGGACAGATACGGACCCCATCTTCATGGAGGCCACGGTCTAGTGGTAGAGGCAAATACTGAACTCACAAATACTTATCAAATAACAAAATGGCCACTACTATGGAGACAAAGTACAAGTTGATTTGGGAGCACTGAAAAGGAGGCACCCCACCAGTGATGCTTTCCCTGGAGAATGATTTTTTTTTTTTTTTTTAAAGATTGTATTTATTTATTTGAGAGAGAGAGGCCTTGAGCGGGGAGACAGTCAGAGGGAGAAGCAGACTCCCCATGGAGCTGGGAGCCCGATGTGGGACTCGATCCTGGTACTCCTGGATCATGACTTCGGCTGAAGGCAGTTGCTTAACCAGCTGAGCCAGCCAGGCACCCTGGAGAATATTTAAAACCTGAAAGTTCGGTAAGAGTTAGGTGAAGAAGGCAAGGGAAAGAGTTCTAGGCAACAGGGGTTGGATGTGCAAAGGTCCTGAGGCAAGGAAGATGTTCATATATTTGAGAAACTAAAAGTAAGCAAGGGAAGCTAAGGGGGATTGGGTGGGAGGAAGAGCAGCATGAGGAGAGACATGGCCAGTCTATTAGATGTGACCAGATAATGCAGAGCTGTGCAGACCAGGCTAGGGAATTTGGACTTTATCCAGAGAACGATGGATAGCTTGTGAGGACGTTCCAGGCTTACTCGTCTTCTACACTATGTTCCCATACATCCTGTGCTTTTATTTGATAGCATTTATCCTAACTGGATTTAAATACAGTTGGCTTTTACATGGCAGAGGTTCTCCATGGGGTCTGGATGCCAAGAGCTCACCTGGGAGGCCAACTGGACAACTTGGACATCTGTTTAGCAGGGCATTTGGTGGATTGGTGGGGAGGGTTTGGAAAGGAGGTGTCCAGGTTTACTAGAAAAGGAGCTGGTTTGAAAGGGCTGATTATGAGTTCACTCTTAAAAATATTGCTTTAGGGACAGTTAAGAAAATATTGCTTTAGGGACAGTTAAGCCCCTGGAACGGGAATATGGAGTGGGCAGGTGACTGTGGGTCCAGAACAGCAATAAGAGGTCCAGCTGGAGACGCAGATCTGTGCACATGGCTGTTGTCTGGAGCTGTGGGGCCATGACAGGAAGAAGAGAGGACGGCAGAGGACTGTGCCTCGGTGCTCCAGAACACAGGCCAGGTGGAGGAGGCCCGGCCACAGGTAGCAGAGAAACAACATGAAGACAGCCACCGGGTCATTTTCAGAGAGACAGATGTATTATGTAGCCTCTCCTTGGGCTTTCTTTATCTTCCGAGGGAGCCACTTCCTTGTGCCCTGGCTTCCCTCTCGGTGCTTCCACCTAATGCTTTACCCCCTCGTGCAAGGTGAGTGTGGGCTAATTATCATGGCTTTGGATGACAAGTGCAAAGGACCCTAGAAGGACTCCTGTGTTTCCAACTCTGGAGGTGCTCGCTCACGCACAGAACACAGTGAAGGGGCCCCCCAGAGTCACCCCACAGATGCCTGTGTCCTTCTTGGGAAGACACCTCTGAGGTGCTGCAGCCCACCAGCCAGGTGCGGGGTCTCCCGCTGGCCGGAGGATGGTGAGGAAAGGGAGACTGTCACCTGGTGACAGCTTCGAGGGCCGAGCGTGGAGCGCTCAGTACTGCTTTCCCTCCCTGCCTTGTCCCCACTTCTTCCTCCCTGTCCTCCCCCTTGTCTGCTGGGGTGCCCAGAGTTGGCGGGAAGCTGCCAGTCCCCTGATGAACATACATTCTAGACTTTCCTATCCCAGGGGTCCAGGCTGACATGCCCAGAGGAAGACTAGATGATTTTTGGAAATTGCTTCTAGGTCCATTTTTTAACATGCCTTTCAAAGGACGGCCCCGATGACTTGTCACTGGGCCTTCTCTTAGGAAAGGGCACCGGCGCTCTGCAGGAGATGAAGCTCTGCAGCTGGTTCAGACACCTGCCGGCATCTGTCGTCCACTTCCAGCCGGCGCTCCGGACCCTGGCGCAGCCCATCAGCCAGGAGTACCTGAAAGACACGCTGCGGAGATGGATCCACATGTGAGTAGCCAGAACTTTCCTGAGGCCGGCAGGGACCACCCATGCAGCCACACGAGGGCCAGTGAGGCCACTGAGAAAGGAGGGAGAGACGTGATCGTCCAGACAGTGCTCTGCATGTGCCCTCTGGGTCGTACCAATCACTGGCTCAGCCTGTCTTTTAAATAAATTAAATAAAAAAAAAAAAAAAAGAAAAGCAGGACTCCACTCGAAAACCTCTACCTGGGTCCCCACATTAGTACTTGTATCTCTCAGGGTTTTTATAAATATGTATAAACAGCATTTCTGGTGAAGTTGGGGGTGAGGTCCACCCTCGCCTCCCTGAGGTATCTGTTTGGAAGGAAGTCTAGAGCCCCCTGGAATGGGGGCCGGTTAGCCCCAACTGTGAAGAGCCAAAAATGAGATCGTCTTTCAGGTATTACCTACAGGATTTAATATTCTGTGTAAGAGTTCGGCCACTCTTAAGTTTTTATTTAAATGCAATGGTTTTTGAAGCCATTCCAGGGGGCTCTAGACTTCCTTCCAAACAGATACCTCAGGGAGGCGAGGGTGGACCTCACCCCCAACTTCACCAGAAATGCTGTTTATACATATTTATAAAAACCCTGAGAGATACAAGTACTAATGTGGGGACCCAGGTAGAGGTTTTCGAGTGGAGTCCTGCTTTTCTTTTTTTTTTTTTTTTAATTTAATTTATTTAAAAGACAGATCACAAGTAGGCAGAGAGGCAGGCAGAGAGAGAGAGAAACAGGCTCCCTGCTGAGCAGAGAGCCCGATGCAGGGCTCCATCCCAGGACGCTGGGATCATTACTGGAGCCGAAGGCAGAGGCTTTAACCCACTGAGCCACCCAGGCGCCCCTGCTGCTTTTCTTAATAAAGGTGTGAAAACCGTGAATCTAATCAGATCCAAGAAAAATGATTTTGTCGCAGGTGTAACGAAGACATTAAAAACGGAATCACCAACTTGCTTACGTACGTGAAGAACGTGCAAGGTCTCGCAGGGGTCCGTGATGCCATATGGAAACTACTTGCCAGCGAATCCACCAGTCACAGCTGGGAGGTGATATGTGAGCGGCTTCTCGAGAAGCCGCTCTTGTTCTGGGAGGATCTGATGCAGCAGCTGTTCCTGGACCGATTACAGGTGAGGAGATCACACGGTCCGGGTGCTCCTGGCCAGTCCTAGTACAAGCTTTTGACTGGGGGAACTTGGGTCCCCTCCTGAGTGTACTCTTTCTCGGCTGACTGACTCAGGGATGGCTCTTCTGGAAAACGAACCATAGAAATGAGCAGAGATCCAGACTCTGGTGCAGAACGAGACCACGCCTCTGTCACCTGATCGAGAACGCGTCTGTAGCCATCAGTGACGACTCCTTTCTCTGCCACCACTGCGTCATCCTCCTGAGCATGCTGGAGAACACGCAGAGTGCCGGGATGGACTGCCGCTTGGGGCAGATTTCCTGACAGGAGTCCTGACTGGAACTCCTCTCTTGCTTTCTTTCAGACTCTGACCAAAGAAGGCTTTGACTCCATCTCCACCAGCTCCGAGGAGCTGCTCGTCTCGGCCCTGCAGGAGCTTGAGGGCAATGCCAGCAGCTCCAGTTCCAATAAGCACATCTACTTTGAGCACAACATGTCTCTCTTCCTGTGGTCCGAGAGCCCACAAGACCTGCCTCCTGACGCCGCCTGGGTGAGCGTGGCGCACCGAGGGCCCTTGGCCAGCAGCGGGCTCTCCATGAAAGCACAGGCCATCAGCCCTTGTGTCCAGAACTTCTGCTCTGCACTGGATTCTAAACTGAAGGTGAAGCTGGATGACCTCCTGGCTTACCTCCCCTCCACGGACACGTCCCTGACCAAGGACATCTCCCCCGGGCCTGCCAAGGGCTGTGCCTTCGACAGGTATGCGGATGCTGGGACCGTGCGGGAGACGCTGCAGACCCACTCGGTGGCGTGCATCAAGCACATCACAGAGCGCGTCCAGGCAGAGCTGCAGGGCGCCGGGCAGGCCATGCAGGGGCAGCAGGATGTCCTCGGCGGTGTCAAGTTGCCTGCGGTGCTCTTCATGGCCAGACTCTGCCAGTCTCTGGGAGACCTGTGTCCCCATCTGAAGCAGTGCATCTTGGGAAAGTCAGGGAGCTCCGAGAAACCTGCAAGGGATCCCAGGGCTCTGAAAAAACAAGGAAAGGGGAAAACACAGGAAATAATTCCTGTGCAGACCAAGTGGCAGGAAGTTAAGGAACTCCTCCTCCAGCAGAGCGTGATGGGCTACCGTGTCTGGAGCTCAGCAGTTGTGAAGGTGAGTGACTCGCACACCGTCTTCCTGTGCTCACCAGGCAGCCCCATCCTGCCTCCCTTCCGTCATGTTCCAGGCTGGCCAGCGCAGGCAGGTCTTTTTTTCTTTTGAGAAAAATTCAATAAAACCTATTTTATTTTATATCTCTGTGATGTACCTGTAAGTATTGAACTAGGGAGATGTCAGTTGTAACAAAGATGGCATGTGTAGCTTTGGCATAGCTTGACTTTCCAGTCTACTTCTATTTTTTTTTTTTAATTTGTTTCTTTAAATTCAGTTAATTAACATACAACGTATTACTGGTTTCAGAGGTACAGGGCTGGAATTCATCAATCTTACATAATACCCAGTGCTCACTGCGTCGCGTGCTCGAGGGAGTAAGAGTTCTTACTTCAGATGCTTCCACTTCTCTGGGGTAGTGAGACAGCACAGATGTAAAAACCTTTTCCATTCAAATGTTTAGCCTAGATTTTATAGACACAAACTCTGGCCTTTTGTCCTTCCATCTGATAAGAATGACAGACCTCCCTGGACAAGGGTCTAAATTCCCCCCTCTTCCACCCAAATGTCCTATTTCCTGCAGTCTCCCCTGGTGTCTTCAGGGGTGGCCCCTGACATGTGTAAGGTAGTTACTACAAAATTCCCAAGGCTGACGTAACCAGCCTGAGAGTGACGTAACCAGCCTGAGAGTGACGTAATCAGCCTGAGAGTGATGTAATCAGCCTGAGAGTGACGTTTCCACTTGCCACCCTGCACGTGACTGAAGCAGCAGAAGCTGGGCTGAAGAGAACTCAAGTAGTTTGAGATAGTCCGTAAAGGAGCTGAGTGGCCTGTTGGTTATCTGCCTTTTATCACCAGGTTTTGGCTCATGGATTCACCCAGTCGTTACTTTTGGATGATGCCGGCTCAGTCCTGGCCACAGCCACCAGCTGGGATGAACTAGAAATCCAAGAGGAGGCCGAGTCCGGCAGCAGTGTCACGTCCACAATCCGACTTCCTGTACAGGTGAGCGGGTGCCCCCAGGAGAGCACCTATGGGATGGACTGGGCCAAACAGCCCGCTCTGCAGAGAGGAAAAAGACAGGAACATCAGGCAAAATACAGCTTCCTCAAAGAGCCAAAAGTGGTATTGGTAACTTTCTGCCATGGGAGGAGTAGACATTGGGCCAGGTAGGTAGTGGACTGTCAGCTAATGATTATTTCCTGTGTAGCCTGGGCTCTGCTTGTTGGAGAGCTGCTCGCCCCAAAGTGAAAACAGCATAACACATAATGCCACCTGCCAGGTCAGCCCCCAGCCACCAGAGCAGTGACAGCGATGGTCACTTTTATCTATTAACTGGCCAGCTTGGAGGGGGTGCCTGGGAGGTCCAGGTCCTGGAGCATGAGCCTAGTAAGGATAAATGGACCCACTTTTACCACGTCTCATTCAGTGGCAGCAGGTCATTGACTCGACAGTCCTTTGTTCTTGTAGCCATCCTGGTACGTCCAGTCCTTCCTGTTTAGCCTCTGCCAGGAAATTAATCGGGTTGGAGGCCATACTTTGCCAAAAGTGACACTGCAGGAGATGCTGAAAAGCTGTATGGTCCAAGTGCTGGCTGCCTATGAGAAACTTGCAGAAGAAAAACAGGTGAAGGTAGGTGTTTGAATTTTTTCCCTCTAAAAACCTGATGTTTTTTCCCTCGGGTTTGGGCAGTTCCCAGCAAGGATTCCAAGTGTCTACACTCAGTGCAGGCTAATCGGCTAATCGGTAGTGGCTTCCCGTTCTGCAAGTTCATCATGCCCCCTCCCCAGCATCAAGCAGGTCCGTACTAAAAGGCAGTTCAGTGGGAAGGGAAAAAGGCCTGGTGTCCAACCCCAGCACTGCCGCGTATGTGCTGTAGCCTTGGACAAATCACGAAGCTTTCTTGGTTTTTCTGGGGTCAAGTGTGGTCACTTGGAGAACTGCTTGGGAGGAGTGGCGGGTGACCGTGCCCAGGGCAGCATGTGGCACACAGAGGTGCTCGCCTGAGCGAGCTCCTGTCTCCCAGCCCCCCACCGCCCTCACCCCTTCCCTGGAATATTCTGCCTGCGGTGGATCTTCCTGTTTCATTAGTGATACGTTTAAGATAGCACCAGCTCCTGACCTGGGAGAGAATTCAGGGACATCTTCTCTCCTGAGCTTCCACAGAATGCCTCTCCTTCATACAGCAGATTTTTTTTCTTCAAAAAGGGCAGTCTGGAGCACCCGAAGCCTTTGTTTGAAGGTTTTCAGTTTGGTTTAAGACCAAGTTTTGAACAAAACCCATTGTTGTGACATCAAACTGCCCTTGTTGAGTACACAAAGCTGGTGCTTCTGAAGCAACAAGCTGTATCCCAAACTAAAACATGAAGCTGTTTACTCTGCTCCCGTTACAAATCCTCTCCCTTCTTGGGTGGGGACCGGAAATTCATTTGCAGAAAGAAGGCGCCTTCCCAATGACCCAGAATCGGGCCCTGCAGCTGCTCTATGATCTGCGCTGTCTCAGTGTTGTTCTGACGGCCAGGGGTGAGGAGGTGAAGACTGGCCGCAACAGACAAGACTCCAGGTACGCGCGCCCCAGCAGGCACTGCCAGGGCCGCCTCTGCTGAGGACACACAGCTCCTTTCCAGAAAGCCACCAAGAGACAGCCTCTCGTCGTGCATTAGCTGTTGGCTTTAACCAGGAAGTGCTCGCATGACCAGCTAGAGGAGTAATGGCCACCTGCTGGTAAATGCCATGGTCAAGTGCGGTGGGCGGAATCTCAGGCCTCTCTTTCTGAGTCAGCCTACCAACTCTCGGGTATAATTTGAGCCTCTGACTCTGTCGCTGACATGAGGAAGGAAAGGACTTCACTCAGACATCTCAGCAGGCAGGTTAAAACTTTTGAGGATTACCCAAGCCTGATGGGCAGTGACAAGTGCTACCATGCCAGCAAGTAAGAATAAATCCAAATACGGGGTTTCGTTAGCACTGAAATGCCATAAGGTTGGGTTTTGACCTAAAAAAAATGTGAAGAATAATCATACTCCTCTTTCCAGACTTGAGAAAGTGGCGGACTATCTAGAAGCGCTCATTGACCCATTTGACCTGGATGTTTTCACGCCGCACCTCAACAGCAACCTTAACCGCCTGGTGCAGCGAACTTCTGTAAGTCCCAGACGTGCTCAGCATGAACGCAGAGCCGCGGGCTCAGACGGTGGTGTGAATCCGCTCCAGCCCTTAGTACTCCGGCTGGCAGCTTCGGCAGCGTCGGGAGGGGGCCGGGATGCAAATAGCTCAGGTTAGTTGGAAGGACTGAAAGAGGATTAGGTTAAAATCTCACTGCAGAGGCCCTCCAGCTGTAGGTAAGGATTAACGAGGTTTTATCGAGGCCTCGGAAAGAGCAATGTGACTCTGGGATTCTGACCTGTGGGCAGTGAAAAAGGTAATTCTAAAGCGTAAACATGCTGCAAGGAACATTCCCCAAAGGGACAGTGAGAAACAAGAGAAGGGATTTTCTCTTTTTAATTGGACAGGGACAAGCCCTGCCTGTCCCTGTGCCCCACTTCCTGTCTGTCAGGTTCTGTTCGGACTGGTCACTGGAACAGAGAATCCTTTTACCCCCCGGAGCTGCACATTCAACTCGCAAGAACCCCATAACATACTGCCGCTGGCGTCGAGTCAGATCAGGTGAGGAGTCAGAGCTTGTGTGAGGGCCCCTGAGCTTCCTGTTCATGCCACTGAAATTCTTCATCTTGTCTTGGAGGTTTGGCCTTCTTCCACTGAGCATGACAAGTGCCCGAAAGGCCAAATCAACCAGCAGAAACATCGAAACCAAAGCCCAGGTAAGTGCCGAGAGCAGGGGGCGTACCCGGGGGATCCGGTCCCTGTCTCCCACCAAACCGCCCGACGAGCTCCCCTTTCAGTAATCGATAAAGAACCGAAGGACAAAATGCACTAATGCTGCTTTTAATGGCGGCGCAATATAGAAGTACAAGGTTGCACTAGCTTGAGCTGAGAGGAGTTTTAAACGATGCCCATTTATACTATCAAGTAGCCTCATAATAGAGACGTTATCTCAGGCTGCCAAGGCTGTAGAAAACAGGACAGGATGGAGTTTATTTCTTGCTGTTCGCAGGGTGGAAGAGGTAACCGCTTAACCCAGCCCTACCACTGTACTTGTTTAGAAAAAAACAACTTGTTTTGTTGCGGTGGCTTCATCTTCCTAGTTCTTGCAGTTGGGTGGGGAGAAAAGGGAATTTGCTTCCTCGAGTTTGACATGTTGTTAATACACGTTTTATTTCAGTCGACTGCCATCTCTTAGGCCCGCAGGAGCCCTCCTGGGTATTTCTGAGTTGTGTCGTGTACGCGTGTGCTTGAGCCCAGACAGCTTGTCTTCTCATAGCATCTAGTTCTGTTTGCTTTCCTCTTGGGACAGAATATGCTAGCAATGTGTCCTTTCCACTTTCCCTGCCATCAAACCCAGTAGGACCAAACTTTGCCTCAAACATCTGGTTGTACAACATGGGAGGCGAGAGTGAAAAAGCACAGGCTCCCCGCCCAGGCCTTCCCCTCCGCAGGCCGGGGCGGCCGGAGCTCCCCCGGAACCCTGACTCTCTGCTTCAAGTACTGACCTATAAGTTCTGTCCGTAGGAGAGGCTCAGACCACAGAAAGGAGGTACCTATGTTTACCCTTTTCCTAGGATAGTCCTCCTCTTCAAATGTTCATTCTGTCCCATAAGATCCCATTTTGTCCCCTATGTCCTTTGTCAGGGTTGACAAAGCACAGAGTCCCCTGGCTAGAGCTATCCATGCTTCTGAGATCCGCTTGTGTGTGCCGTGTGGACTCCGCGTGCCGTGGCAGGTGTGAGCAGGCAGGAGGGTCTGGGTAGACTCTAAGGCACTTTCCTCTACATGCATGGCAGGTTGTCCCCCCGGCACTCTCCCGAGCGGGTGACCCAGCACAGCCTGGCTCCTTGTTCCGACAGCTGGTCAGTGAGGAAGAAGACGCGTCCACGCCTTCGTTGTTCAAGCTAGGTTGGCTCTCTAGTATGACTAAATAACACGGGAACATATCCGTCTCTCTCTAAATAAATACTACATCATTTCTGCTAACGGTGCCTCTGCTTGTTTGTTTCTAAGCCACACCAGTCTTTCCAGTTTCAACAGTGGAATGTGGCCCCCCAGTACCATTAGGGGTTTCTTTACGCATACAGTGACTCCTTGTCCAATGGTTTCACAACACTTGTGACTTGAGACAGCAGTTCAGATAGCTTACAGTCGGTCAGCATTCCCCAGCGCCTTAGTTCTTGAACCCCAAAGCGGATTCCCAGCAAGATCACGGAAACTGCTGATAGAACAAGTCAGTGAGTGAGACAAAGGTCATTACATACTCCTCAACTGTCCGAACTGTGCCCTGTTTCCTACTAAGTCTGAGATGGAGGCTTTGGAGTAACGGTAGCGGAAGTGAGCCGGGTATACAAGTCTGAAAGACATTCTCTCTGGAAATACAAATATATAACAAAGAGAGAAGATAGTTACTAGCAAGGCTGCTTCACTGACACAGTCTAACTTGGATCTGATTGTTCTCCTGTTACAGAGGAGAGAGTACTTTCAACAGGACGTCTACATACTAAGAGGTAGTATGGCAATTAGTTTCAGTGCAAGACTGAATCAAGCTTTCTGTATTTTGGAAAACAACTTAGGTTTTTTTCATGGAAACTAGATACTCTTTACTAGTTTATTGAATTTAAAAAATTGAAGATCCCGCATTTTTTAAAAGGCCTTTTTACATAAAGTAGAATTTCTAATTGACAGATCTGGAAATCAGTCTGAACTGGACAAACTATGGATTCAACACGCAGATGAGATTTCCTCATACCATTACCTCGACATGGATTTGAGACCCACCCTCAAAAGAATCCTATAAAAAATTGCTTCAAAGCCCCTTTGAAATCGCAATAGTGCAGCAAAACCACAAGTAAACAACGGCCTGTTGACCTGTTATTTCAAATATAGACTGAAAAGCCAACAGGCATATTTTTGTGCAATTTTTTAAAACATCGTAAGTTGAAATATCAAATCTGCACAGCGCTGTCCCTTCACAGAAGGCAAGAAACTGCCGGCACATCATGTCGGAGGCCGTCCTCGGTGCTGTAGGCTGTGAAAGTGGGCCTCCTTCAGGGTCTGGTTGATGTGGAAGTAAGGGCCTTGGCACAGTGCAGACTGCTCAGGAACAGGCTGAGGGGTGTTGGGGCCGGACCCGGCAGCCATGTGGCTCAAGCCGCTCTCCGGCCCGCTCGCCCTGTCCGGGCTGTTGATGCTGCTGCTGCTGCTGCTGCTGCTCCCACCGCTGTCGCTGCTTGAAGACTGGAAGGAAGAAGAAACAGGACGGCGATTAGGCTGTTTGGTTTCTTAAGAACTTCTGTGGTGTCATTTATAATACCCCGTGTAAGAGCTCCTTCCCGTTGGGTGTGAGGAGCAGCGGCACCAAAATCAGTGGCTTTGCAGCTAGACAAAGTGCGCGCACCTACGATACGTCATTGCATCCGTGTGACTGCCTCGTAAGGCTGAGTGGGATTAGGATCCCCCTCACACTCCCGGAAGCGGCAGGGTCCAGGTTCGGGCCTTCGGACTGCAAAGCTCTTCAACTACACCCTAATTCCTTTCACATCTTCTCTACCTGCTTTCATCATTCATTTCAAAGGAGGAAGTTCTCCGCCTCCAAGGGAAATGTATCAACCACGGGGACAGGATTTAAGTGTCATTAACACAACATGGCTTCTGGCCACGAGTTTTAAAAACATCTGAGACAGTTTCCTGGTTCTCATCTCAGGGACACAAAGTGGTATTCTCTGAACGCAGAACACCTTCTAAAGTTACAATGGCAATTCTGCAGTTTGACATATGTGTGCACGTGTGCCTTATTTCTTTTTTTTTAGTGTAACAAATATGATTCGGTGTCTTAGTTGTCTTGAAGAAACTACTCAGAGATCCCTAAAAACTAGGGTTCTCAAAACATAAGGCAATGGTAAGAATCCCTTTCAGAATGATGGTTTATTTTACAATTTAAGTATTGCATTTCAAATAAATGACCGACAGTGCCCTTCCTCCATTCATAACTCAGCCCGGTACTATAGTGGAAAGAATCAATGCATGAGAAAGTTAGGATTCTAGTAATTAATAATCTGGTGCGCACTTTTCTTAACTTCACCCTTAGATCTATCTAATTTGGGCTTCCTTATACAAAGACATTCATTTTGGAAAGTCTGCATGCAACTCTGTAAAGTCTATACATAAGACAGACTGGGGAAAAACTGGCCATAGTATTCAAATGGAGGGATTAAGTTGCTTCTTGCTTTCCTACCCTTTACTGTAAGTCTTACAATGTGGTTATTATGTATCTTTACTATAAAAATATATAAATAATGTTTCCAGATAGATACTTTAAAAGTGATTTTTTAAAATACTAGTTTATCCATTTTTGAGCAAAAGTTGCACCTAACAATATGCACAGAAACATGTCTGAACCAGGAGAGAAAGCAATGTCCCTGAAGGGTATCTGTTCTTCCTAAGACATAAAGGAGAAACACCATGGCCCATAAGTCATCTGGAGCTACTTCACAGCGTACACATCCCATTGCCCACATGTGGAGAAAGACCACCTGTATGTCTTCCACAAAAAACCACAAACAGGAAGAGCACTGTGAAGGGCTGAATGGAGTCAGACCGCAGGATTAGCAGCAGCAGCCGCAATTAAAGACCAGGAGGCCTGGGTGGCCAAGTGGGCTAAGTCACTGCCTTTGGCCCAGGTCAGGATCTCAAGGTCCTGGGATCGATCCTGCTCGGTGGGGAATCTGCTTCTACCTCTCCCTCCCCCTCCCAGTGCATGCTTTCTCTCTCAAATAAATAAAAAATCTTTTTAAAAAAATGTACTTAAAGACTTTCGAAGTAAAATACAATTCAAAACCAAAAACTGTCTTCCATAAAAGCTGCTCCTGGGTGCCTGGGTGGCCCAGTTGGTTGAGCGACTGCCTTCAGCTCAGGTCATCATCCTGGAATCGCAGGATGGACACCCCACATCAGGCACCCTGCTTGGCAGGGGGTCTGCTTCTCCCTCTGACCTTCCCCCTCTCATGCTTACTCTCTCTCATTCTCTCTTTCAAATAAATAAATAAAATCGTAAAAAAAAAAAAAAAAGGAAAGAAATATAAAAAAAAAAAAAAAGCTTCTCCTAACGTAGAGGTGAGCAGCCCCTGTGTGTGGAGCTCCTGCACCTGGTAAGGTCGTGAACAGTTAACGAGTCAGCTACTACACTAAATATGAAACCCACCGCGCAGAACACTTTGTTTCCTCTTAGTCTGTTTTCTTTACTGTTTTTCGTTACAGGTACTGTCTGAAAATTAAGGCAAGAACTAGAATCAGTTTCTAGTAAGTCAAGTTTCCATCTCAAAATTTACTTCACACTATAATAGCAAAAGTGACACTATTCTGAGAAAGGGTAAAAGTTCTTTAAACAGGTTAGAAAAAATTTCTCTACAATACCATGAAAAGTGAAAAGACATACCTGTGATTTCTAGTCCGTTTTAAAAATCTTGCATAAAAACATGTTTTATACCAACTTTACAAAGACAGGTACACAAATGGTTAACGTGGCTTTGTTTGTAACGGTGAAAAAGTGAGAATCACCTCCATGTCCAATAACAGAGAAACTGATTATAACACATATATATAAAATATACCCCATAAATTATAGTTGTTAACAATGAAACTCTACTCAGCTATTAACAATAATAGAGGTGTATATATATATATATATATACCAGGAAAGACATCTCCAACATTTTTTTTACAGGTTGCAAAACTGTATGTACAGAATGCCAGCTGGCTTTTTAAATGTTTTTCTTTAGTATAGACATCTACATACACCAAAAACAGTCTGGAAGGATATATATGGGAGAATATTTAGAATTTGGACCTTCCATTTTTTACAGTATTTTTATTTTCTATAGCTTCTACAAAAAAAGATTTTCTGTGGGAAGCAAATTGGTCATAAGTAAGAGAACTAAATGTTGCTACAAAGCAGATCGAATCTTCAGGTACTTCTAACTTCAAGACGGAGAACTTAAAAAGTACGCTGATGTTGTAAGATTTGCAGAAGACTGTTTTTTTCCTCCTTTAAGAACCTCTAAAACTGCTTCAGTTGTATTCACTTGCATTGAGTGGGCTGATGCTATTTTGAAACTAATAGAAGACGGACTATCTGAACCCAAGAATCAGGGTTAATGGCCTTTACGTGTTATTTTAACCTTTACAAAACGTTACCTACGTACTACGGCCATCAAAGGTAAAACCAAAACATCTCTGCAAAAGACATGTTGGTTCCTATTTTCTACCACTTGTGACCAGTCTTTCCACTACGAGGGAAGCTTTTAGGAGTATCTCACTCTCTAGGGATGAACCAGGGGTTTTGAAACTGCAGCCAGCATAGGAAAAGAAAACAGAGTGAAACATGAAAAGGGTAACCACTCAGTGAAACTTGTTTTACTGCTCATGAATATATTTAGTGTGTGCTGGGTCACAAAATAAAACACTCCTGTGGAAGAGGGTCAAAGAAGTTGGGAAGTTATTGTCTGTCTGAACAGTCAGTCAGGCCTACTTTATGGGACAAGAGAAAGACCATTATTTTCTCCTAACCCTAAAAAGTAAGCCTCTGTCCACGTTTTAAGATCTGCACAGAAGTTGAACATTTTGTTATAAAACAAAAAAACTTGAGATGGAAAGAGAAACTGTATTTTCCTCACTTAGTGGATCTCTGCAGTATCACAGTGCTTGGGAGGGCGCACCCTTTACAGTACACGGTTTTAAAAATTACAGCTGCTAAACTGGGACAGAAATAGTTACCTCATTACTAATACTGTTCTTAAGAAGTCTTTTCTCAGACTTGGGGACTAAGAAAGAGTCGTCGAACTGTCCCCTGCACCTCAGGGAGCCCACTCAGCAGACCACGCGTCCCGGTGGGCGGTTACAAAGCTCCTTCTCTTTCCTCTGGACTTCGGTTTAGGCTTCCTGCTGACAACTGACCCAGGTATTTTCAAGACAGACTGACATCACAAATCGAAAGAGAATTAAGGTCACACTCCGTGAAATAAAAACCATCTACATGTACAAGCACAATAAAGTTAAACTTGTGCCAATTCCAACCAACAGGGTCTGTCTAAATGCACCAAGGCAACTGCTAGTCCATGGAGAAGATCTGCGTGCACAGCGAGGGCTCTAGGTTCGCCTGCGCACTCGTGAACTCCACCAGGGCCTCCCTCTAAGTGCAGATGCCAGGGCAGGCGGAGAAGAGAACGATCACGACTCAGCCTATTCGGGAATCACCCGTGTGCTGTTTTAAAATGTGCACCTGCCAGGGCCCCACGTGGCTCCGGAAAACCTGGCTCGAGCGTGCACAGACTGTTCTGAAGGCCAAGCACTGTCCACACAAATGTCCCCGTGCCTGCTGTGTACAAGATGGCAATTTCACTAGGGCAGCTTAATCATTCAACAGGAATGTGCTGGGCTTGACCGAGACTATGCTGGCAGCCCAGCCATGGAGGACAATCCTCGTGTCACCGCTCCAGCCGTGACGGCAATCTAGCAACAGGTGCTGAGAGAACTAGGAGAGCCTCCGTAAAATGAAAAGTATCTGACCCGGGTCTAGAAGATGGGGAAGCGTTGCCGCAAGCAGGCCGTGGCCAACCGAGAGCACAGGAGGAGCAAATCAGAAGGAAGGAATGTCTGGGGAGGGAAAGCTAACAGTGTGGTGTGGCGGGCCACCCCAGGCACAGTCAGTCCGACAAAATATCCAGGAGGGGTTACAGCTCGACGATCAAGCGCCCTGAAGTCCGCACCTAAGACCGGTTCGGAGCTCTGCGCAGAAGGGAGGGCCCCAGGCTTCAAGCAGGAGAGCAGGAAGGCAGGCCCACAGCAGAGCAAATCAAAGGGGATGCGCCACAGCCCAAAGGGAGACGGGAGCAAGGAATGAAGGAGACAAGTGAGCTGGGAAGGACTGCTGAGTGGGGAGAGCACGGCGAGCCTTGAGGACGGTTCAGGGGCTTTGGGAAGGAAACGGGATCAAGGGAGGGAAGAAGGGGAGGCAGGCGGGACCCCAGCCAGCCGGGCTGAAGGGACGGGCCGGCTGCAGGGAAAGGTGGGGCGGAGCCTGCGGGCGGGCTGGGGGTGGCAAGGGGACCCACGAGGAAGGGACAGATACCTCTGTGGGCTCGTGTCCGGGGACACCATGCTGGAGAGACTGTAAGAGAAGGGAGGCGTACGAGGGAGGCTTTCAGGGGCCTTGGCCAGGAGGCAGAGTAGACAAAGAAAAGCGGAGGGCCGCTTCCTCGGCAGAGAGGAGGAGCCCGTGTTGGCCCAGCTCTGCCGCAGAGGACAGGGACAGTGACGAGCTCATGGTCTCAGCCCACAGGGCTCGAATTAGACAGAAGAGGTCCAGGACCCTCAGCCTACAAGCAGTTCCATTTTCCCAAGGGGTAAATCAGTTTAAGAGGCAAGCCGTGTGTACCCGAAACAACTCTAAAGACGATCCCCGCCGATAATCTTTAGAAAGGCCTCCAGGCAGGAATATTAATTACTGAGTCCCTCTGCTTCATCAAAGGAGAGCCAGAATATATGTGTCTATTCACTACCTAGAGCTGGATGCTTTTTCTTCCTAATGAGAAAAGCAGACTGGCAGTGCATTTGATTCTCTCAAACCCCAGCTCCCCATCCCTTCCAGCTCCCCATTCACTGGTGCTTTTATGTTTATGTGAGCCTCAAAGGACTGAAGAACTCCGGCTCACCACACGCCCTTCCTAGGGTCACCATCAAGTGCCGCGTAAGTCCGCGGCAGAGGCTGGAGTAAGTGCAAGAGATGACCTTAGGCAAGCCTGTCAGAGCATCCACCGGAAAATTCTGTGCTTCCGAAGCGCCAGCAATTTCAGAGAGCTGCAGGTCTGCTATGCTATCATCAGGGAGGCTGTAAGATTCCAAATGAGTTCAGTAGGCTACTGTTATGTCTGACTACAAGGAATGACAACGCAGGCGGTCACTCTTCTGTGTCCCTGAGGGAGTAGCTTATCCTTTCTATGTCTGTTTCCCTTATAGGCTGAAGCAGAACTGCACGATGTTTTAAGGTCCTTCCTAACTAAAATGTCCTATGATCAATCACTTCACTGTTTTTAAAAACCAACAGGCCAAAAAATAACCCCGACCTGTAGAAAAACACGTACATGTGGGTACATACGCTCATTTCTTTACAAACCAACCACCTCGTGCAGCTTTCTATGCTGTGGGCTGAAGCCAAGTATTACTGACCCTGTGAGGACGTGCACCGTGAGCACGGTTTCTTTAAACATATGCGAAAACCAGACTCATTTTGGAAAGGCCTGTTTCTTCACTTTGAATAGACCATTTTAGAAGGTAATTTCAGAGTTCTTTTGCTATAGGGTTTTTTTTTTTTTTTTTAGATTATTTATTTATTTATTTGAGAGAAGACAGTGAGAGAGATCATGAGAGGCGAGAAGGTCAGAGGGAGAAGCAGACTCCCCATGGAGCTGGGAGCCCGATGCGGGACTCGATCCCCAGACTCCGGGACCGTGACCTGAGCCGAAGGCAGTTGCTTAACCAACTGAGCCACCCAGGCTCCCTGCTATAGGGTTTTTAAACAGACACATACCCTAATAGTTTCATCACCAAAAACAGTTCACTACCCTACAACTGACTGAGGATGAGAATGGGCACAAACTGGGGCACGGCAGGGGGGGACCTCGGTCAGTTAAGTGTCTGTCTTCGGCTCAGCTCATGATCTCAGGGTCCTGGGATAGAGCCCCACGTTGGGCTCCCTGCACAGAGGGTTGTCTGCTTCTCCCTCTGCCCCTCCCCCCTGCTCTCACTCTCTCTGTCAAATAAACAAAATATTTAAAAAAGAAAGAATGGGCAAAAAACTAAAAGCCTTAAGATACTTTTAAAGAAATTATACTCAATATTCTCATTGTCATCTAAATTCACGCTATTAAAAAAAAAAAAAATCACCTTGGGACGCCTGGGTGGCTCAGTGGGTTGAGCCGCTGCCTTCGGCTCGGGTCATGATTCCAGGGTCCTGGGATCGAGTCCCACATCGGGCTCTCTGCTCAGCAGGGGGCCTGCTTCCCTCTCTCTCTCTCTCTCTCTCTCTCTGCCTGCCTCTCTGCCTACTTGTGATTTCCCTCTGTCAAATGAATAAATAAAATCTTAAAAAAAAAAATCACCTAATATTCAGCTAATTCTTAGTAGTTAAGATAAATGGACTTAGAGAACCCTAATTGTAATGATACACGGGTTCCCTGGTTATTACTTTTTGGTCAGGTCTCCCGCAGTCGCATTAATAATACCCATGGGATTTTAGGGTTATGACATGAAAACTTTCCCCTTCTAGCAGGGAAAGATAAAGGCAGAGGCTACTCAAGGTAAGCCACTCCTGTTTTTCCTCCACATTCTCTCACTCCTTCCTTGTTACTCTACAGTGATCTGAAAAATTAAAATGGTCTTGGTAGGTTAAAGATCTTTAAAAAAACAAACATTTAAAAATGTTCTGCTTCTAGTTACTCAGGTAGCAGCACCTTTTCCAAGGCATGCACCTTCGTGAAAGAAGCCTCGTTTATGTGGAAACATCTAGGGTAAACTGTAGATAAAGATATTAAAACTGAAAGCAAAAAGCATTCCTCTACTACAAATTAAGATAAAATTCAAACCAATAAGACCACCACTAAGAGAACAAATTTAAATAAAGTTAAATCTTGCTTGTTTTTACCCATCCAAATAATTGTCCAAGATCAGGGAATGTCACTGCCTTTGTACAGGACCCAGCAGGAGACACAAATTGATAAACGATTTCACTTTTTGCTCAATGAAGAGAAAAATGGCCTGACTTTTATACATTCATCTGGAACGGTGTTACAAAAAAATTTGCTCCCATACCAGTAAATTATATCTCAACTTTAAAATAGCATCCTAAGGGGACGCCTGGGTGGCTCAGTTGGTTGGACGACTGCCTTCGGCTCAGGTCATGATCCTGGAGTCCCGGGATCGAGTCCCGCATCCGACTCCCAGCTCCACGGGGAGTCTGCTTCTCCCTCTGACCTTCTCCTCGCTCATGCTCTCTCTCACTGTCTCTCTCTCTCAAATAAATAAATAAAATCTTTAAAAAAAAAAAAAAATAGCATCCTAAGGCTCACAAGTCATTAAATACAAGTCACTGAAGTTAAGATTAAAGGTGTTCGTTTCCAACACCAATTAAGAGTTTTGAAAAAAACCTTCAGACCCCTATTTCTTCACCTTTTCTAGCTAACGATCTAAAATTGCTTTCAAGCTAATACTGTACCCAAATAAATACATAAATATTGTACCAAGTAAATAACATTTACTTGGAAAAATATTTTCCAGCTAAGACAGGAGGAGGAAAATTACCCTTCTCTGTTCCCATGATGTGAGAGAAGTCTAGGACCGAGCTGCCTCTGAATATATTTAGCAAAATCTCTCAGAACTTCCGTCCCGTATTTCGTGCAACAGCACATACCACCGTCAGGAGCAAAGGCACCAGCCAAGCTCTGGGCTCACGGACTCTGCCTCTTATTAGCTGGGTGTCTTTCGGCAAACTACTTTACTTTTCTGTGCCCCAATTTTCCCATCTGAAAAGCAGAGATAATACCGCCTACAAAAATGACAAGAAGAAAATGCACAAGTAGACTAAAAGCTTGTTTATGTAACGAATCTGGCAAGTCAGTTCACATTCTTCCCCTCCAACAGTATCTAGGGAAAGAGGGATACACTATCTCCATTTTACAGATAACTGTGATTTACTTGCGCCATAATTCAAACACCTTTTCCCCCAGTACTTGACAATATTATTACATTTAGGAGAAAAATGTAATGTTGGCAATTAATTATAAAAACAACTTTAATTTAATCCTCTCAGAATTAAAGCAAACTCCTTCCAAATGAAAGCTCTTCAAGTCACAAGAAAAAGAATTCTAAAATTACTGGAAGTATTTCAGGAAAGACACAAGAAACAGTTTCTCTTCACTCAGTTAGGCTTAAGGAAACTATCTCACTGGCCCCACCTCAGAATTTAAAAATAACATTTTGGGGGCACCTGGGTGGCTCAGTCGGTTAAGCATCTGCCTTCAGTTCAGGTCATGATCCCAGAGTCCTGGGATCGAGTCCCGCATAGGGCCCTCTGCTCAGCAGGAAGCCTGCTGCTCCCTCTGCCTGCTGCTCCCCCTGCCTGTGCTCGCTCACTCTCTCACTCTTGCTCTCTCTCTGAAAAATAAATAAAATCTTTAAAAATTAAAAAAAATAATAAAAACATTTTCATTAACATTTGATTACGTAAATTTACAAAACTAACAATCCACTAATAATGAATCATTTTATTATTTTCTATTCATATACAATTATCAAAAAGCAGCCAAGTGCCCCTAAACCTGATATTTTTGTGCTATAAACGTAACAATCTATTCCAATGGTGCAGATTCAATTATTCAGGGTTTAACTTTCCATTTTAAAGGTTTTCTCCGGCTTTTTGCTTCTCTAGCCTTCCCTCGGTTGACTCAGCCTCTCTACTAGTTAATTCCACCCCAGACAAGCACAACACAAGTGGCCACACATTCAAAGCACTGGTGACTGGTCAGTCAACAGGGCTGCAGGGGACGGCCATAACCGTCCACACGGGGTCTACCAGTGAGTTCAGATATGACAACAAATAAAAAATGCCTGCGTGGCCTATTAATTCTAACAAAGGCAGGCTAGTCCATCTTTCAGACTAATGATTACAGAGTGGTTCAGCCGCTCCATTTCTTTGAACAAGTAAGAACAACACATGAACCAAACCATTGAAAAACAACAATACATGGTTTGCTTCTGTGATACCAATGCTACAGGTTTTAGACAGGGAGTAAAGACCATTTTCTATAAACAGCAATTAAAACAAAACTACTAAGAATCTTACTGAAAATACAAGATCAGAAGTGTTTCCTTTTTTTTTAAATGACGATTTATAATCCTGTTCTCAGGCATCACAACCGTAAACAGCACAAATGATCAATACAAAAGAGTTAGACCGACAGTACCTCTGAACTAATGTAAACATCACTTGGCAGGATTTGCACAGAGACACAGGTAAAGGAACACTGATGCGGTCAAAGTAATCCCTGCACACTCTTTTCACAGACTTATAATCCAAAAGAAAAATGGAAACTCAATTGTTGTCACAGTTTTATCACTGGATGCTCAGGGAAGCCTCTAATCTCTGCTTTTCTTTCATCCTCTGATTTGTCACATTAAACAAAAGCTCAACTGCTTTTCTGTTAATCATTTTTCAAAACGTAAGAAAAAGAAAGCAGGAGAGCAGACTTTTAAAAGGGGGACAGGAGTGACAGGACCTCAAATCTCCACACCGAAGGAGCTAATCTGCACTTATTCATTTACTGGTCCCGAACGTGTAAGACCTACACATTAACGGATTTCTTCGCCCCCTGGGGGGAGTAACTCTGGATTTCCTGTAAAGACTGGATGTAGGTCAAATCCTAGTATCGAGAACTAATTAAAGTACAAATTATTTTGGTTGTGCAAAAACTGTGATACGCACAGTTCTGTGATGCACAGAGGTCTGCTCTAAGTTATGAGACTTGGGCTTGGGGATCTCTGCCAGTGAGGAACTTCTCAATAATGGTGATGACTTGTTAAGGGTCACAATTTTGCGGTAACAGAGACGTCATTTGAATGTTAGCCTCCTTGACCCCTGAAGGGCAGCCCTTGGGGTGCACACAGAAACTCTGCCACAGGTGCCACACTGAAGCTCTCTTTTCAGGAAACCAGAACTTCAGGAGCTCTTTCCTTCTCTTCCCACTCACTCCCCTCCACCCTGCCTCCCACAGGAGCTCTTTTAGAACAACATGATAAAAAAGAAGAAAAGCAAAAAAAAAAGCAATAACACTTAAAAATAGGATTATGTGTGCACAGACGTTATCTACTCTGAATGTTTACACAGTTTCTCATAAAGATATGTGCATGACTGCAACCAAATAAACTTAAGGATAATTAATGGCTCCTAAATTACTAGAAAATAATTGGTTCCTGAAATTCAGCTAGACAGCTCAAAGATGAGTTTTCAAAGGTCCGTGGAACTTCTAACAAGTTCTGTGTGTACTACTATGTGCAGACATACGCCACCTTGCTGGGAAGAAGGTGCACAGCTTCCTCAAAGGGGCCATGACTCAAAAAAAGTTGAAACCACCGCAATCAAGTAAGATGACTTTTATTTATTCAAAGAATAATTTTAATTACAAGAAGAAACTGGGTTATTTAGCTCAAGTCAATGAAAACAGCAGAAATTCTGACCACACTTCCTACCTCTGTGTCCCAGGAATCATGAAAGACAGGATTTCTACTACTCCTTTTGGTCTGGGGGGGGAGATGATGGTCTTCTTCATTGCCATTCCTTCTCCTTTTCCTGAAATTAGATCACAGGGAGGGGAAAAAGAAAAATCCAACAATTCATCTTTTAGGCACTTAAAATTGTAAATCATGACAACAAATTTGCCCTCTTTCCTGAGAAAACAGAATTCATCATACGCACTATCCCAACAGGTAAAAAGTTGGAAGTACACCATCGTTAGGCACGAAGAACGAAAATACGAAATAGCAGCAGTTGGGGCGAGCTTAAATGAGTGCAACTCATTTCTAAAAAGAAGCCTGGCGACTTTAAATGCCTCAAGCAGGTGCGGGGGGACGCTAATGACTAAGCTTCCAAATTCCACCTAACTGAGGTTATCTTCCCTCTGCGTTTCCTGAAATCACCATTTCAGGTTACCGCATCTTACTCCCTTCCACAGGACAGTATGTAAGTCAGGAGTGGCTGTCTCTGCCCGCGTACCCCTAAAATCCTCACGAAAATGGTGCTACACAGGGAGAGCATCAGAGATTCGTGCGGTCTCTGATCTGCAGTTTTCTTTCATCCCCGATTTCCCCCCAGTTATTACATGCAACAAAAGCTCAGTGCCCCTAAAGCGTTGGATCATTCTTCCCCACCGTCACCGGAAAGGCCGCTCTGGCGCACGGTAACTCCATTATTCTCTCCGCACCACCTAGTACTGTATGTTACGTCACCAGATTATTAGAGTTTGCAGCACAAGCTGCTCAAAATTTAAAGGTTTAAGGAAAATCCACACATTTACCTCAGTGTTCTCAGATGTGCAAGAGACAAAATGTGTATGTATTCGATGAAAGAATTAAGTGCTCCTGGAAGGATGTCTACGGCCCCGATTAGGAGACAGAAAATAGAAATAAATTAGAGGAGGTATCATTTGAAGGCAAACTGCCCGGAACTGTGCTATCCAATATGGCAGCCACTAGCCACATGAGGTTACTTACATTTAATTTAATATCCAGTCCCTTAGCCACACTAGCTACATTTTCAGTGTTCAAAGGCCACAGGTAGTTAGGGGCAACTGCACTGGATAGCACAGACACAGGGCATTCCCATCACTACAGAAAGTGCCACTGGACAGCACTGGCAAGAGGCCAATTTATACAAAGCAGCATAATCTACTATAAGGAAAGCTCTGAAAGATTCAAATTTCTACAGCTAGAGGAAAGACAGCTCTTGGGCAGGTACTGAATTTGAGCAAAGTATTTATTTGAGCACTGAGTATCTTCTATACAGTCGTACACTTTCTATGCCAGTAGTGTGGCATGGTAGGGCAGGCCCATAATCCCAAGGTTCTGAGTTGAAGTCTTGATACTGGAGAACATCTAAGTTATCATCCTTAGCTCAACGCCCTGTATCTGGAGACACTCCTGTACTCGGAATACATCTATTAACGAGTGCAGACCCAGCTTAGGCTGGGAACAATACACTGTGAGTGGGTGGTTCTGATCAAGCATTAACCAACCTGCAAAGGGCTCTGGTGACCTCATTCTAAGACTCAGCCGTTTCTAAGATCATCATTTCTGCTCCCTAACACTTCTCTCAGGTCACTAGATCTTAACTGCACATTACTCTTAAGTATGTGGGGGTTAAAAACTAGGTGAAAAGCAGGTTTGATACTCATTTAAATGGATGTGCTATTACCACAGATTTGAACCAAATAATTACTACTTTCACCCTAACATGACCAGAGAATCTTTTTGGAAAAGAGATGCAGTGAACAGAACAAGATCCGACAGAATGTCACATGCCACCCCAGGGAAACTCACCAAATGCTGGTCCCCAAACTCTTCTCTTACCAATATGCCAGCAGCTGACTGTGCTCTGGGCAGCTGAACCACTCTAACACTTATGAGCCTGACCCCAATGGCCCAATTTCCTCACTTATAATCCATGGCATATCTTTGCAGTGACAAGAAAATGAACGTCAAGGAGGCTGTCGGACAAAAAGGATGTGAGTACAGAGAGGATGGGCTGGTTCTGCAGATTTAAACTAAACTCTGGAAAAAGTCCCATGAAATATCCCTGCCTCATAATCAGCAGCTTTCTCACGGTACCCCCAATCACCCCTGCAGGAGGCCCTCTCCTTTGGATGGTATGGATTAAGAATGAGCTTCCTGTTCTTTCTCCTTTTTCTAAGCTCTATGTAGATTCCACCCTTGAAACATTTTTCTTTCAACAATATTGTTAATGATTGCCAAGATTACAGTTTCATGTTCAACCGTATCCACAAAGTCAGATTACAGCCTTCCACATTAATACCACAGACCAGGTTATAATTTTAGCCGCCACCATATAATTGATTATGTTCTCCCCAGGCATCTAGTTACAGATTGTTGTTTAGCATCTGTTACTTTTAAGGATGGCTGATTACATCACCACTCATTTCATTTCTTTCCAGTCTTCTAGTCATCTCCTAGACACTGAGCATAAAAGAAATCTTAAGAGTATGGAGACTAGTGTTTTTCAAACTTTTTTTTTTTATATAGCAAGAGAAACCTTTCTATCAGGAAAAAAAAAAAATCATTCAATATATATATGAAATAAAGGACTTGTTTTGGTTAAAGTAGGGGTTTCCTTGTTATACATCTACCCCTCTATGGTTATCTCAGTATATTTTATAACAGTCTGAAAAATGACCATCTCAGACCAACCCCTCATCTTCAAGTTGAAGAAACAGATCCAGGACACTGAACCGACTTGGAGATATTCTGACAACAGGAGCTGGCAGGGCTGGTCCATCACACTCCATGAAACATGGGGTGAAAAGCAGGTAAGAAACCCCTGTCCAAATCACGTGGTTTTTTTTTTTAATAGCAATGAAATTACCAGTATAAACATGTTGAGGTTATTTGTGTACTAGATAAAAGGCATCTGCTACCAGTATAAGTCCATTCAGGTTTGCTTACCCAGTGAGAGATAAAAGGAGTATTTCTGTAGGAAATATTTAGACTTTTTCAGATAGGAGACATCACAAGAGACTATTAGAAGTATAAACTGGGTTTGGGAAGGAAAACAATGACAGTTAGGTCTGGCTTACCTTGCCTAAGGAACTTGTTCCTAATTCCAATAACAAGTCGGCCCCCAAGTTCAAATCTAGTCCACTCTTACTTTCTATACAAGCAGGCTTTATGCCCCACTCACTATATACCAAAATCAATAATCCAATGCAGATATATGGGCCAACCTAGAGCTTCACTATTGGAGCAAATAACCTCAGGATGCTTTCCTTTAATTAACCATCCTCCAGAGCAAGACCTTTGTGGGAAGACTGTCAATTACATTCAAAGCCAATGAAAATATGAACAAGATTCAGCATAATCTACCAAGGGAAACCTATCTTATTCACTTGAGCGAAAGACTGGGGAACCTGGAAAGACTCGAGTAAACCAGCTGAGCTCTCTAAGTGTTTCCTCATCAGAAAAGGGACAGTGTTGGACTTGGGGATCTATAGGTTTTTCACTTCAAATTCCACCATGAGGGATTTTTCTAATTCGAAGTCAAGTTGCTTCTCTTCATTTGGGGTACCCAACCCCAACTTTCTCCTCCCCACCCCCTTACAGGAGGAAACGAGAAAAGAAAGCAAGCAGGCAGCTCGATTCGACTCTATTCTGCACACGGCAAGCAAGAACAGCACCCCTAGGTGAAGACGAGGGTCCTGAGGCCACGCTTCGTGGAAAGCAGAGCATCGCGATACAAGCCCTACCTCCCGCCTTCGGAGTCAAACGGCTCCGTATCCAAACAGTTTAGAATCCTGCCTGTCAATGCCCCAAGTCACTTTGGTCGTCTGCCCTTCCATGTTCACAACCGTCCGAGGGCCCCAATGCTTCCATCTAGCCCCATCCTTCCCTGCTGCAGAGTTCAACCCAATCCTTTCTGACCTTGGGGAGACGGCAGCTCCCCGCCACTGCCCCTCAAAGACGTCCTAGGGACTCCCTCTCAAAGATCAGACATTCCTCCCATCCCCCCACCCTCCTAAATTTAGGACAGGGAAGCTTTAGGGCCACTGTCTCTCTTCCGGGACCGTTCAGACTGCATTCCAAGTAGGGAAAAAAAGACGGGGTACGGGTGGGGGGAGACGCGGACCCAGCGAGTCACTCCTCCTAGCACCTCAGGGACCAGGTACTTGCGCATCCCTCTCCCTCTTCCCCCGGGGCCGCAGAGCACCCAAAAGGAGACCCGCAGGGCCCACGCTTGCTCGGACCCCCGCTTCGCGCGCCCTTTTGGCTCCAGCCCCGCCGAGGGGTTGGGAACGAAGGGGGTCTCTGTGGTCTCACCTGGGGCGGAGGCGCTCGCTCATGGCAGCCGGTGGAGGGGAGCGACGCGGCGCGGCTCCGCGAGAAGAGGGAACAGAGGGTGTTGTGTTCTGGCGGCCGCCACGCCCACCCCCTCGGGCCTTGGCTCTAGCCGCGGCGCGGGTGGACGCTGCCGGCGGTGAGTACCCCTCGGTGGGACCCGTACCACCGCTACTTCCGGCGTCTGCTCCGCGCCCCCCCATGTCGCAGCTGCCGTGGTACCGCCCTCTCGAGGCTGCGCAGTGGCGCGACGCGGCCGCGCCGACCGGTAACCCCGCCCACGGGAAGAGGCGGGCTCGGAGTGGGGAGGAGCGACTGGGAGCTTCTGGGAGAGAGGACCTCAGGAGAGGCGGCCTAAGCTTTTGCCTGTTCGCAGCCGACCGGGGAACGGCATAAAAGTCCAGCCAGGTTTGAATTAACTTAAATTATGGCATCATAATACGAAACAAGTTTTTGAGTTAGGCCCCTGTGTGGTAACAGTTTTTTAAAAACACAGCTGAGCAGCATCAGGCAGTGGCGCAGACGGGCTGCGGGGGGGGGTGCCTGCCCGGGAGTTGGGAAGCCGCTCGAGGGGCTGCGCCGGGGGGCTTGTCGCGGGGGCTTCCGGAACTTCCTCGCCTGGCGAGGTGAGGATGCTGCTCTGGGTCAGTTGCGGCCAGTTGTGCTGTGTCCGGTGGTTCACGCCGTGGGTCAGAGATGGGGGGGAGGGAGGAGAGGGAGTTGATCGGACGGCGGGCCAGCCGTGGGGGTGGGGGGAGCTTCCCGGGGCGGCAGGACGAGCCCCCTTCAGCATCCGCGCGGTTCCGGAGTCTCCGGCTGGGGCCGCTGGGGAGGAGGGCCCCGCCCACTCAGCGGGACGCTGCGGCTCCGCTTCCGGAAAAAGTGCGGGAGCCGGGAGGAGGGCGGGCCGGGTACCGCGGCCGCGGCGGGGTAGGGGTTGGGGGAGGGCGTTTGGCAGGAGTCCCACGGGGCCTGCGCGGGGGAGGCGGGCGCGGCCTTAACTGTTTGCTTCCCGGAGCACCGAGGGGACCTGCCCTGCGGATCACGCGGTTAGATTGTATTTGGCCCAGTGCGGCGCCACAGCCATTCGCTGGGTGTGCTAACGAGTCACGTTTCTGATTGTGTCTCGCGCAGGCTGACAATTCAAACCGAGTTTGTTCTGCCGGACTCGGGGACTGCGATCGTGAGGCATGGAGAGCCGGGAGAAACAGCCCCCACATTAGCATCCTTCTGGAGAAGCTCCAGTCAGTAAGTAGTCACCCAGCCACGGTGAGACGTTACCACGTGAGGGTGCAGGATCTTTCCAGTAGGTTTCAGGGTAGTGGAGGAATGTCGAGGCAGACACTTGCAAGAGGTCCCTAGCCCCTTCCAAAGCTATCAGTCCAAGGCCCGTGGCCTGGCTTCAGTTGTGGGTATTTACTTTTGATTATATTGTCAAGGGGGTACCTCCAAAGTGAGAATAATTGAAGCTCTTTGGCTGGAAACAGTTTTGTTTTGCCCGAGTTTGTATAGGATCCTAAATGGATTGGCCAGGATTCTGTGTATCTGTTTTGTGTGAATGGTTTCAGTCTCCGTGTTCAGTGGTCAGAAGGTCTTCACAGCCATAGTCATCTGTGATAATAGCGTTTGCGTGTTTACGTCCAGAAAAGGAATTCATTCAACAACGGTAATGTGCCAGGCTTAGTGCTCAAAGAGGTACAAATGATACATGGTATTGTTTTTTTCCCTGTTTTTATGTGGCATGAATATCACAAAGATTTCATGCTGAATGAATTTGCCGGTTGTCCATTGTACTGCAGACTGTAAATTAAAAATGAGGACTGTGTCCCCACCACGTGTATATATCATTTGTGCACGGTAAACACTTTTACATAAACGTGTATGTGTGTATACATATGTTACCAATACGGTGTTAGAGCTTCGTTTCTCATGCTGAAATGATGGAAGGTCTAACACTTTTTTGTTGTACCGTAGTAGATCTTCCATATACCACTTCGAAAACCATGATTCTAAGCAGCAGCCTTCAGATGGTGGCCCGAGTTTTTACTCTTCGCCATTCTTTCCTTAAGTGATGTGTTTAAGGGATTTTAACAGTTTCTTTACACTCCTGTAGTAACCAGTTGACTTGCTGTAACCTTAAACAACAAACATTTTAATCTGATTGGTATTTTGAAGATTTTATTTATGTAAGGGGGGAGAGAGAGCACAAGCAGGGGGAGGGCCAAAGAGAGAAGCAGACTCCCTGCTAAGCAGGGAGCCCCACATGGGACTGGATCCCAGGATCCTGGGATCATGACCTGAGGTGAAGGCAGATGCTTAACCAACTGAGCCACCCAGGTGCCTCTCTGACCTGTATCTTGTACAACTTTTTCTTCCATTAATTTAACAGTATTTTAGATTTAAGTCTTTTGGCTTTCCTCATCTACTAATTAGGGTTGTGGAAAACCACTTTGGTTGTTTTTTTTTTACCAACAGTTGATTCTTGGAAGACTTTAAGAAATGTAAAATGTCAAACAGAAGTGAAGCCAACAATATTTATTTATCTTAAAAGCAACCATGTTTTCTACTTCTGTAAGGAAAAGAATAAGCCAAAACACATTTTTTAAAACTTCCTTCAAATGAAAGGTACACACCTAAATGAAATGTTAGTAATTTACCAGCTACATGCCCCTCATAATCTCCCATTTGCGTTTTTCAGGAATAGGAGAGCGATACTCATCCAGGATGGAAGTGTGTCCTTACTGTAAAAAGCCATTTAAACGATTAAAATCCCACTTGCCATATTGTAAGATGATAGGACCAATTGTACCTGCTGATCAGAAAGCTTGTCAGTCCAAGCCAGCTCCACACGCTAAAAAAATGAAAGGGCCAATCGCCGACTTAAATAACACTAAAGAGAGAAAGTTGGAGATGGCGAGTAAGAAGAGAAATACCAGCTTGGTGAAGGACAAACCAGAACGGGCAACAAAGTCTCTTCCACTCCTGGCTGTTGGTTTGGAAAGATCAAGTAATACAAAGGCAAATAAAGACGTCCAGAATCAAGGTCAGAGCTCTATCAAAACACTAAAAAATACTGAACCAAAGATAACTTTCCAGGGAGAAGCGAAGGGTCGGTTTCACGCATCAGAGAACACCACTCCTAGGAGAGAACTTGCCAAATATTTGCCTACATCAGGGGAAGGTAGAAGTAACCTTTCAGAAAATGAAACATCTTTACCTCTTGGCCCAGTACAACCTTCTTCATCAAATCAAGATAGAAAACACTCTTCTGCCTTACCCAATGATGTACAGATCACTTCTAATAATTTCAGATTGGACAAAATTGATCCCCTAAGATGGAAGCGTCTAGTAAATTTACCAGATAAACCTCATCACAGTTCTCCCATGAATCTCAGTTATGGGGTCGAAGGAGTAAGAACATCATTGTCAAACAACGAGAGACAGTCTAAGGCCAGGGACCACCTCTCAGAAGTCTCTTCTGACGTTAGAGACTCTGAGACTCAAGAAAAGAACACGGAATCACAATTTTTAAATTTTAAAGTTAGCCCAGTAGGTGACATCCAAGTCAAGGAGAACCAGGGAAAAGGACTCTACCTTGGAACAGAGGCACACGGCAGCAGAGGAAATGCAGAGAAAAGTCTATCTGTAGCAGAAATCCCGGAATGGGCTTCTGTGAACTGTGATGCAAAGAACATCAGTAGTGATGATTCAGCCACAGAGAAGAAAGGTCCACATGAAGATCCCAGTTTAAATTTGTTCACTCCAAGAGAGACGGCCTGCAGTGAGCTGCTTTCTGTGTCACAGCCACATAATCAAAGCCTTGCTTCTCTGGCTGTCAGATTTTTCCAAGAAGAGAAAGCAGGAGCCTCCCGTCCTCACCGAGTCCCTGATGTGGAGGCGTTAACAGAGAGTGGTGAAGGAGCTTCTCTGCAGCCCAGCTCTGGCCGTGGGCCCCCAGTGTCCCACCTGGGCTGCCAGCAAACCTTACATTCAGTCCTGCCTCACGCCTCTTACAGCCCCTTCCATCAGATTGGCATTGCTGATAGGAAGACCCTTTCAAGCTCCCTGGGCCTGGAGTGGTTTCCAGAGCTCTATCCTGGTTATCTTGGACTAGGAGTATTGCCAGGGAAGCCCCAGTATTGGAATGCAGTGGCCCAAAAGCCTCAGCTCACCAGTCCCCAGGGGGAGAGACTCTCAAAAGGTAAACGTGTGCAATTTCACGGGCCATCCAGCCCATCCATACAGCTCTGTGCCTTTTGAATTAATAAGGTTCAGAATACTCCTGTTTTTGCTCATTTGACTTTTTTATCTAGGCACTCCAGTGTACCAGACTTAGAGTTGTTCTGAAAACATCAATTCTTGCTGCAGAATTAGTACCAGTGGTTTACCATTCTCCCTTACCCTCCACGCAGAGTTGAAGGTCGGACTAGGCCAGGTCAGCCAGTGACATTGATCACTTGCATTTCCGCTGCAGGAGGGGGCGGGGGCGTGGCCGGAGGATGTTGGGCAGCTGTTAGGCTGTCTTGAGAGATCCAATAAAGAGTCGTGGAAAGAGATGGACAGGCTGTGAGGCCATCTCCTTAGAAGCCCTCCGGAAGCTCCTTGCCAGGGCCTAGAATGGGTCAAGTCAGGAATTCCCTGGAATTTCAGGGAATCTTCCATTTCTCCTGCACAACTTGACCTTCAGTTATTGGACTATCTCTAATTAACGGTACATAAAGTTTCTTCATTTTCCTCACCAGGAAGCTTTAGAATTTTCTCTTTTAAGGTTTTCTAGAAACACATTAGTTTAATGTAGCATTTAGATCTTGTGTGTGTGTGTGTGTGTGTGTGTAGCATTTACTAATACTTTTAGCTTCAACAGGAGACCTGTAGCAACTCAATAGCTTTGCACCTGAAAAACTTGTAACGTCTCTTCTTAAAAGAGACATATTTTCTCTCTCTGGTATATTTTATAAATTATTATATATTCACTAAACCCCAAGTCATCTGGTTTGACAACAAGCATTTTTTTCTGGTATGGTAATTAATTTTTTCTAAAGCTTTCAAAACAGAAGTGTAGTGACTGGACAATGTTGCTAGCTACAGGTACATCATCGACTGCTTTAGTGGTTACTGGTTTTCCTACAAACAGACCTAACCTCTAGGCCCTCTTTAAAGACTTGGAGTCTGTCTCAAGGTCAGAGTTGGGGCCCGCAGCCCTTTCCCCATGCTGACCTAGAATTACCATTAACATCTGTGTTGCTTTGTTTTCAGAGTGCTTCCATCCATTTTCTTATTTCAGCGTCACCGCACTGAGAGGTGGGCAGTGATTTTTCTGTGTTTGGCAGATGAAGAAACAGGCAGAGAGGAGAAGTGATTGGTTCAAGGTCATGTTGCCAGTAGATGGTAAAGCAGCAGGTAGAACAGACTCTTCTTGTTCTTTCCACTAAACCGCCTTGCAGAAAGTGCACCCTAACTAGAAACACAGGTGGTTGTCAGATCTGTTTCTCTGTGGTTTGCAGTGGCCCGTGCGAATCTCTCTGGCAAGCGGGACTTACTTATTTCCTGTACTACCTTTGATAGTGCTGAGGAGTGTCTCCGATACAGGCACTTTTCATTTCAGAGGGAAAAGGGAGGGGACTCATGTTGGTCGGGGGATGACTGTATCAGACACCGCTTGGTATGTTGCATTATTACCTCGTTCAGCCCTCATGACGACTCAGATGACTGTCGCTGAAGGCCCTGTCCCACTTTCTTTATCGGTGAGGAATCTGAGCCCCAGAAGTGTCAAGTGACATGCCCATGTTCATACAGTGAGTGGCGGTCAAAGAGAGAATCCGAAGTAGGCTCCATGCTGAAATCAAGAGTCAGACGCTTAACCCACTGAGCTGCCCAGGCACCTAGGCTCTAAGTGCTTCTATTCTCTTTCATTGGTCACGGTCTGCAGTACTGGGCATAGCTCAGCAGACTGATCGTTCTGAGGACACCACAGAGTTGGTGTTAGGATCCGTAATCAAAGGATTACGGATCGCCTCTGTGTAAGAGACAGCCCTGACTGGTCAGTTTGATTCTCGATACTAGGCGCAAAATAAAGCTTTGCTTGACCTTTGCTTTGTATCGGTCTCACTCCTTTGATTACGGACCCTAACATCCGGGTTCAGTAAGTTGGGAACGAGAATTAGGCTTATAGAACTCGGCGGCATTAAGGGCGTCTTGTGAGGTTTAATGAGAAGGATTTTCACTGACTTACTACCCAAAAAAGTAGTTCTCCCAGCATTAGCCAAAGTAGATTTTAGAAGTTCAGGATTTAAATCCCTGGAGACTCCACAAATACAAGGGTCTTAAGAGCCCTCAGCAATAGAATCGGCTTCCTTTTTTCAAAGGAAAGCTTGGTGCGTGCTTAGCCGGGGGTGCTTGGCTGAGCCAGGGCTGAATTCAGGTGCCTGGGCTCTCAGGACTCCAGCTGAAGAGATCTAGGTCCTTGGGTCCCGCACTTGGACGACTGACAGTTGGACCTCATCCCTAGAGACTGATCCTGGAATAAAGTCTAAGAATCCTGTTTTCAAACGGTGTTTCTGCAGAGCAGCCAAGCTTTAAAGTACCTTTGGTATTGGGAGGCTGCCAGAGCAGGGAGCCCCAGACCCAGCACAGGGGATGGGGTGTGGACAGATGGGGGGAGGGGAGGGGGTGGTTTGGAAAAAACACCGTTCATTGAACTACAGAACGCAAAACTTGGCTGGTGGGGATAGCAGAAGGTAAAATGAGGAAACCTGGGGCGCCTGGGTAGCTCAGTCGGTTAAGCGTCTGCCTTCAGCTCTGGTCATGATCCCAGGGTCCTGGGATCGAGCCCTGCATCGGGTTTCTTACTCCATGGAGAGCCTGCTTCCCCCTTTCCCTCTGCCTGCTGCACCTCCTGCTTGTGTTTTCTAATGAATAAATAAAATGTTTTTAAAAAAAAGAATGAGGAAACCTTACAGGATCATGGGTTTGAGGGTTTTTTGATTTTTGTTGTTTTTAAGATTTATTTTAGAGAGAGAGTCTCAAGCTGAGTGCAGAGCCCCCTGCAGAGCTTGATCCCACAACCCTAAGATCACAACCTGAGCCAAAACCGAGACTCTGACGCTTAACTGACTGCGCCACCCAGGTGCCCTGGGTCATGGGTTTTTAAAGGCCATTCTCTCATCATCCAGTAGCATTGCCCTGGTGAGATATTTGAGATGGGGCATATGTGGGGAAGCAGCTGAGCAGGACAGTAGCACAAGCCAGGATGAGGTCAGCTGGTAGCCAGAGGAGGCCATGAGAGGGGAGGTTTTACCATAGCCAGATAGGCATGAGAGGTGAGGCAGTCACATTTCTGGAGTTCCAGCCAGGCCGGAGGGGTGATAGGAAGTGTTAGAGGTACACAAGGTAGGGACGGCTCCAGCATTTCTATGAGAGAGCGGAGCTATTGTTGCTAGGTTTGGGACGTAAGGATGTCAGCACTGGCAGGTCGAGGACAACATCTAGAGGAGATGGCCATGGGTGTTAGCAGTTCCTGGGCCCACAACCCAGCTAAAAGGGATGGAGATCAGAGCTCAGGGTCCCTGAGTAGTGGGAAGGATGACACTGGAGACAGTCTAACGGGACTCCTGTGGGTTCTGCGCTGTCCCCTCCTGGGCCCTGGGCTTTTTTATACCCACTGTGAACGCTTAATGAAGGCTTCTGGTTGGAGAAGGAACAGTCGGGGGGCCACCCCTGTTCTAACACGGCAGGGAAGTGGTTCTACAATTGGCATCAACACGAAAGTGTCTCTTCACATCTTTTCCAAGAATGGGTCATGTCATCCTTTATTTTAAGGATTTTTAGTCTTCACCTTGCAAAATAATTCTTTCGGTGTAACTTCTTGGAAGTCAGTATGGCTTTTCTCCTTGTTCCTTAACATAACAAGTATTTGGATAGCATTTTTACATCCGTAGCAACTTTTACCTCATCTACTAAACTTGTCGTAAATATCTGCTTCATTTATCCTTTATCCTGATGAACCCCACCAAGACCAGAGGACCAGCAACAGTAGAGATAACCTGCCTGTCATTAAACAGAAAAACGGGTGCTGGAAAGCCGTAAATAGATAGCCTTACAGCCTGCTTTCTGGTTCTGCATTTTTGGTTGAACAGAAGTGAGAAACGGCTGGTCAGTAATAGCAGTGGGCGAATAGGGCACACGTGTTGATTCTAGTACATTGAGTGACGAGGAGCAGTAGGCCCTGTAATAGTGGAAAGTTCTGCTCAGATGTTTGGCAGCCGGTGGGAAATGTAGACCGTTCATTGCCCAGAGCACGTGTACTGGACCGGCTGCGCAGTCCGCTCATCAGATCAAAAACGTCTGCGGGTCCTGATCCCAGGGGCTGCAGCCTGGCCCTGGGAGGCGCGGGCACGGAGTGTCGGGAAAGAGCCTGAATCCTGGTGAACAATCACAGTGCCTTCTGTTTGGAACCGTAGTTCCTTTGTGGGAGAGAAGCTCGACCGCTCTCAGGAGTTTGGAGCCCCCGACCAGACTTGCATCCTCCAACTTGTCTCTGATGTGGCTCTTGGGAGCTGTCCAGAAAGGTGAGCTGGAGTCACAGTCTGCTGGGTTGTGTTGCTGGTTCCAGGCATTTGGATAAGTTTCTCTTACTGTAGCCATGGCTGGTACAACACGGCGAAGGGAAACCGATAAAGAGACGAGTGCGTAGGCTTCCTTCTCTCCTCTTGGTCGGTTTCTGCCCCAGCAGCGGACGTAATGGAGAGCAGCACACCTGGCAGAGTAGCAGCTGCCACTTACAGATTAGAGCTGGTTTCTGTACTGCCCCGCCCACCCCGTCACCTACCCTCCTCTCTCCCTTGCCCACCTCAATCGTCCCAGAGCCAGGAGGACCCTGCGCCTCGAGTGAACCAATCGTAGTAATCTCCACTCAAGATTTCGACCAAACTCTCAAAGCAGCAGTAACTAAATATTAAAATTGAAGGTCTTCCGGATTTGAGCCTTTTCATCTGTTTAAAAAATTACCCCTGGCCAGGGGGATATGTAAATGCTGCGCATTACAAGCCCCACATCCATGCTGACCGGGAGAACTTGAGTCACTGGCATGTTGCTGCCCCTGGTTGCCGTTCACTGTAGCAACCGACGTGTTTCTTTTTAAATAGGCTGGGTCAGGTGCAGCACCACGGTGAGAAGCGGCGTCGGGGGCCTCACCATGCTCTTTACTGGCTACTTTGTCCTGTGGTGCGGCTGGAGCTTCAGGCATCTGAGTAAGCTTTTTTGATATTTTTAACCAAAATCACAGGTCACGTCCCATTGCGGGACCTCCGGGGGGCTGGGAGCGGGGAGTCTGTGAATTGCTTTTTAATGATGGTGCTGCTTTATCTGACATACCCTCGTGAGTGAGCCGCTCCCTGCGGCTCTGGGTTTTTTTTTTTTTTATTAAAGGTTATGGTTACAATGAACTTTGTAAGATTTGACTAGAATTGACGTAATTGCACCTGCGCTCTAGGGATGTGAGGTCCCTAGAGATCGGGTGGTCCGCTCTCTCCTCTGAAAGTCGTTTGCCTGCCAGATCAGCACCCTTCTCCATTCCTGCCTTAGAACTTCTTTTTATCGTTGAAACTGAACAGCTCTGTCCTCCCAAGAGCGGGGGAGAAACAATACAGCTCTCACTCGTGTCTGAGGGTCACGGATATCTTAAACATTACTTTCACCATGTAAAACAAAACCATCCTAGTTGGGACTTCCAGCTTGCATCAGGTCTTACCAGGAGGAAGAATGTCTGAACTTCATTTCTCTTTTAGTCCCAAGATGACTTACCTCATTTTTTTAAATTCCTGCTTTATAAAAATATGTTTTTATAGTTAAAGTTTGTAAAGTTTATAAAGTTTACAAAGTTTATAGTTACAGTTTAAAAGATGAAGCATATAAAAGAATATCCAAAAAAGCCCAGTATTTTTCCACGATTAAAAAAAGCCCAGATACTTTCTGAAAACTTTTGGTGTAAAGGTACAAGACAACCATTAATGACAGTGTAATTCTCAAATGCTTAATAGGACTTGGGGTGCCTGCTGGCTCCGTTGGTAGACCATGTGACTCTTGATCCCAAGGTCGTGAGTTCAAGTGCCACTTTGGGCGTGGAGCCTACTTTTAAAAAAGGAGGGGGGAGACTTGACTCTAATTGGATTTTTTGATTGATTGGGTGTCTAGTAAGTGGGAGAGCAGATCAAGCAGCAGGAACAGGACTGCGGTATATTCCTGCACACCGCTGGTGGGGCGCTGGTAGATGTGTGGTCCGCCAGTCCGTTGATTAGGAAGAGGAGTTCCTTTCTCATCAGCTCTGTGTACATGAAGACTCCAAGACACCTCACTTATACTTCTTTCTCAGGGACAAGCCCCCCCTTAAAGGCTTACCTGTCTGAAAGGGCTCAGGTGGTTGAGGCTCAGGTTTGTTTTTCACATCTTTGAAGAAAGTGAAGCAGAAATTTCTGATTGCCCCTAAGGCTTTATTTCTGAATCTGTAAAACAAAAGGGGAACGGAATGATCTGCACACGCAGGAGACAGAAACGGTCTTTAGAAGTGGCCTCTTGGCAGGGGGCCTGGGCGGCTCAGTGGGTTAAAGCTTCTGCCTTCAGCTCAGGTCAGGATCTCAGGGTCCTGGGATCAAGTCCCGCATCAGGCTCTCTGCTCAGCCGGGAGTCTGCTTCCCCCTTTCTCTCTGCCTGCCTCTCTGCCTACTTGTGATCTCTCTCTGTCAAATAAATAAATAAAATCTTTTTTTAAAAAAAGAAAAAGAAGTGGCCTCTTGGGTCCTTACACTTCTCTCTATTTATCCAAAGAGCTGCAGCGCTGGCGGAAGTGGTAACCAGGACACAGGATGGAAGCCTGGAGCCTGCAGGGGGCATACGCTGGGACACCAGCAGTGAACATTTAACCATTGAAGATGGTTTGGGGGAGAGGGAGTAAAAAGAATAAAATTATTGGAATCTAAAATGGTTACAGAGGAAGTCCGTTTTTTGACTGTGGACTGGCCTGGTTCTGGGTGTACATTTTCCAGTAGTCTGAGTTGTTGAGGTCAGCGGATACCCGCCGCCTGAGGTCAAGCCCAACTGCGAGTGATGGAATACACTTCAAAGCTCCCGCTTCCACGAGTACTGTGAGTCTGGTTTGTGAGGCCAGATTTACTACTCGTACATGCAGATATCCCCACAAGTTCATTTGCACAGCCTGCCCCAATCCTGCGTGCAACGTGGCGGAGGCAAAGCTCCATCCCACAAGACCAGAGATTCTGTTCCAAACTGGAAATGCAGACACGGGAGCCTGAGCTGCCAGAAGCCAGCGTCCTGCAGACGCGAGGCACAAGTAACTGCTCTTCACAAAGCTGAGAAAAAGAAGTTGGGAATGCTCATAGCTTGAGGAGCCATGTTAAACAGCCTCCTGGATTTTGTCTCCCAGAACGATGCTCGGTACCTTCCACGGGCCTGGCGGGAGCTCTTGGGTGAGCAACAGTGCTTAGGTTTTGCTTCTGGTTCAGCAGCGGGCAGAGAATCCACACAAACAGTCCCCACCCGCCTTCCCGTCCCTCCTGAGGAGTTGTTTCTGGGATGGCCAGGCTTCACTCCACCTGTGAGAAGACTCACAAGGAGGGGCCCGTTCTGGAAGGCCAGAAATCCTCAAGGGCCCCCCCATTGCCCTGGCTGCGCCCTTGTGCTCTGTAGGGTGGGTTACCCCGGCGTCAGCTACTGGAGTTTAGGCCCGAGTGGGAATATCTGAGATGCTGAATGGACTGGGGAAAGTACTTTTGCCTAATACACATTCAAGTATTTAGTTCTTAAAGATAATCGTGTTGTTAGCAATGGGGTGTGTTGCTCCTATGGGAAACCGTGTCTGCTGCCACTGTTCCTGATTTACAGATGATCCTGATTGGCCTGCTTCCTGTGCTCCTCTGTGGGATCACCACCACCTTTCAGAAAGAGCACATTCTTAAATGTATGTATTTTTACTTCCCCTCTATTATTGGCCTCTGCTAGACCATCGTCTTTGAGTTGGGTGGGCGTGGCCCCGGGCATGTTGTCTTACTTCTTGAAGTCTCTCAGGACGAAACCTCAGTGGCGTCATCTAACCTTGAACCAAGCAAGAAAGACCCCACCACAATTCACACAAAAGCCTGGCTGCCGTGTGAGTGCCTACTCCGCAATCAAAGTCAAGTGCTGTGCCAAGTTCTTGACCTGCACGCTCTCGGTCTAGCCTACCGACCACCCGGTGAGGCGGGTGCCAGGTTCGTGTTTAAGCATGAGGAAGCGGAGGCCTGACGTGAGGCAGTTTGCCTCCACGACTGCCTGGTGTTGGTCTCAGCAGCCCTGGGGGAGGACGGCCCCGTCCACTTTCCCTCCAGCTCCGGGCAGGCCGGGCCGCCGTCTCCATCTGCCAAAGGGGGTGCTGGCACACCTGCTCCGACCACACCTACCGTTTTCTCCCTTTCCCGAAAAGGCTTGGCTTAGCCTCCCTGCACTTCTCCCTACAGATTAAATCACAATGGCCTTTGACTTAGTGTGGCCTTAAATGGTGCACATCACTCCCTCCCCTCCCAGAGACAAGCCTTGTTTGCACCATCACCCTGTCTGTAACCCCTCGCCTAAAGCACGCACAGAATAGAGCCTTAAACTGAAGGAAGCCACGCAGGGAGGCAGCTGTCATGCTGAAGAAAACCATTGGGTTTAATCAGTTCCCAGCAGCAGGAGAGGCCGTGTGCACAGCACTGCCGTGAATGGCTTGAGCTTGGCTGTGGTGCAAGAGCCACGCGGAGCAGGACCCGTGCATGTCCCACAAACCCGAGCTCTGGGTGTACTTCCATCCTGCTCCCCCATTTTGTGACCCCTACCACAGTCCCATCTGCCTCCAGTCCTGGTGTATTTCTACCAGCGGGCTCCCTTACAGGATTAGAGGAAATAAGCCCCCGTGCACCAGGCCACTACTTCCGCATCTCCAGCCCCATGGGGGCCAACACGAGGGCGCGCTGGGCATGGGGACCAGAGGATCCCACAGAGTGGCCGTTGGGTTTCTTCGCTGGATGGTCGTCAGTTAGCCCACCGACCTGGGGTTACTTTTTGATAACTCCTACCTGTTGGAGTCTTACTGCTCTGGCTGGCATAACGGCCCATGTTACGACACTAAAAGAAAAAGATGACCGATGTCACTTTTTGTAAATTCGGATCCCAGGAGAAATGCCCTAACCCGTCTAGGGAACCCTGAGAGCTAGTTCGCTGTCATTGTAAGGAGTTTGATGGATTCTCTCTTAAATGAAGCTCCATCTCAGGCCTGAAAGACCTTGAGACCTTCAAACCAGCATCGCTATCCCAGAGAACAGGGATCCAGATGTTCAAAGTCCCCAACATCAAATGTACTCTAAGAAAGGCAAGAAGAGCTCTGTGCCCTTCCCTGTCCCTTCTGGAGCTTTCAGTACAGAGGAGTCAGGAGCACGGGACAGTGTGGGTGTTATCTCATGAAGTTAGGTTTCTTCCCGATAAGCCAGAAAATAGCAAAATCAACAAAATCAGAAAAACAACGTGCTACGTTCCTTCCCGTACCAAATCCTGCACACACACCCCCAATTCTTGAGGACATTAGGTGTGAACTCCGAATTCATAGGCAGTGAAGGAGGAGGTGAGAGCTATTTAATTTACTAGATTTTAATAAGGAAAGAAATTCTTGTCTGGCTGGAGATGGAAGTCAGTTGAGGTCGTGGCGACTTAGCAGAAACATTGGGGTTACCGGTGGCCCCCCACACCCCCATTCATCACTCCTGCCCCCGTGTGTTGTTTTTACCTGACCAACTGTAGCCACCCCACCCCACCCCCCTACCCCCGCCTTCAGCGGGGCTATGGCCTGGTCTGTCTGCGGCCACTCACCGTGTAGCACGGGCTCTGCTCCCGTGCCCTGAGCCCCAAGCGGCAGGAGAGCAGGGGCTCCTGGGGCTGCCTCTGAGGGTGGAGAAGCCGGCACTCCGTGGTCGTGGAAGGGGGCTTGCGACGCTCCCAGGCGGAAGCAGGAGGTGCTGAACGCCGTGGCCCGTGGACTAGCTACAGGTAAGGTCAGGAGAAAACACTGTAGACATCCACTCTGCGTAGACATGGTGGCTTTAGACCAGGGACAGAGGCTCTGGCCAGCTCTTTCAGCAGAAACCAGGTTTCAAGACGCCTTTGGTGACAACTGTAATTTTCAAAACATGCCTCCTGCTGACGATGACACATGGGCTTGGGAACTGGCCAACAGTCACGGATGGAGGCGGCTTCCCACCTTCCAGCCGAGATCCCACTCAGGGGCAGCAGGGGGCGCCCTCGCGAGCCGGCGCCCGCCTTTCCTGGGGCTGAGGGACCGGATGCGGGGCCCTGAGGAACAGAGAGAGCAGAGCCCTGTTCCCACGCCTGCTTTGACCTCTGCCAGAGTCATCCAGGCCAGGGGTCAGCCCAGGCTTTCTGTAGAAGACCAGATAGAAAGCGGTTTGGCTCTACAGGCCACGCGGGCTCGGTTGCAGCGGCTCAGCCCTGCCGCATAGGCCTGAGACCGGCTCTGGAGGATACGGAAGCCATGAGTTGACCCTGATCCAGGAAAACTTCGAGAACAGACATTTTCATTCTCCCACGTTAACAGTATTTATTCTTTGGTTTGCCTTTTTTCCTACGCGCTTTTAAAAACATCATTCTCAGGTGCCAGGCTGTGCAAAGACAGGCAGGGGCCAGATTTGGATTAGTTCCCTGACCCCTGATGTGCAGAGGTGCTCATCGGTGCTTGGCAGCAATAAGAAGACTATATGTTTCCCTAGGGACTGGGCACGATCAGGACAGCCCGGATCCTGAACGACATCTTTAGACCACAAATCCGGACCTGGGCCCCTCATACATAGGGGCGCCTGGGTGGCTCAGTGGGTTAAGCCTCTGCCTTTGGCTCAGGTCATGATCTCAGGGTCCTGGGATCGAGCCCCACATCGGGCTCTCTGCTCAGCAGGGAGGCTGCTTCCCCCTCTTTCTCTGCCTACCTGTGACCTCTCTCTGTCAAACAAATGAATAAAATCTAAAGACAAAACAAAACAAAACAAAAAAAAAAAACCCTCAAACACTGGGCACCTGATTGGCTCAGTTGGAAGAACATGCAACTCTTAGCCTTTGGGTCATGAATTCAAACCCTATGTCGGGCATAGAGATCAGACACACACACACACACACACATACACACTCCAGCTAAGGATAAGGAAAGCCTCAGGGGCCCATAAGCTGAGCATCCTGAAGCAGAGGTTACAAGGATTGGAGGGGGTTGGGGTGTTGGCGTGTGCCTTTCCCGGGGTGGGTACTTGGAGCAGATCATGAGAGAGTGAAGGCAGCTGGGCATAGGGCGGTACCAGAGAGAGAGAGAGAGAGAGAGAGAGACTGCTTCCCAGGGAGCATGCCCAGTAAAGAGAACCAGACACACCTGCCCCCTTCCTGCCTGCACTCACCTTCGTGTAGCTCGAGTTGAATGAAAGATTCATCTTGGGACTGAGGGAATTAGAGAGAGAGATGATTACCGCCTGGCTCCAGCCCCCACGCCCGCCCCCAGCTCATTAGCATGCTCGGTGTCAGCCTGCTGCAGATTTCCCATTTCTGAACCCGGTGGGGAAGGAGCCCAGACCCCAGCCAGGGGATGAGGGAGAACTGCAGAGGCGTGGGGTGGGTGTTAAGGGTTTCTACTCATTTCTAGAACAGTTTGTGAAGCACTAGATGTCCATGCCCAGCTCGAAGACGCATTATCTGCCTGGGGTAGCGTTCAGTGCAGCCCCAAGTGGGGGAGGGGGGGTGGTTGTGCAGGGTAAGGCAGCAAGGAAAACACTGGGCGGATGCTCACCAGATACTTCATTTCCCACCTTGGGCCCGTGAAGGTAGAGAAGGTTCCAGATCTAGAAGCCAGAGAAGGGCAGTGCTAGGTGGGAGTTGCTGATCCAGGGGTCATACTCACTGTGCAAATTGGCAGTGGGGGCCCTTGGGGCAGAAGCCCACTAAGTAGTTAACACACATTGTCTTAGGGACATGGCGGTGTTTACAGAGGGGACCTGCTGGGCAAAGAACAGCCAGAAAGACACATGACAAAGCTCACCAGGAGGGTCAGGCTCTCCACTTCACCGGGTGTATAAATCTCTCCCTTCCAGATTGCCCAAAGCACCTGCTTCCTAACCATGTGACTGAGAGGGGAGAGGCGACCTTGGAATATGTTGGGGTAGGTCCTGAACAAGGGGGCCGGAAGCGTTCCTAACACACTGCGTTTGGGCAGAATGATAGGATTGTAGATAGTCACATGCCATCTTGACTTAGCTCCAGAAGGTACAACTGAGCAAAGGCTCACCCCACAGCTTACTTTTCCTCCCCTAGAATCCCCCCAAACCAGCTCAGCTGAGGCCTCAGAGCAATGCGCCTGGAGGCAAAGGAAAACAAAGCATGTGGACCTCAGGGCACAGGGACTAGGATGGGGGGAACCTGCCTCTTAATGGGGTAGGCAGAGCAAGCTTCAGCGGCAGCACATGGGTGGGGGGGCGGTGGGAAAAGAGGAGACTGTAGATGAACAGTCTCCTGGGGGTCCGCCCCTAGGAGGGAGGGGTTTCCCCTTTCCATAAATGAGGAGAGTTTGGCAATTCACTCAAGGTCACACAGCTGATGCATTATTAGAACCCCGGCAAGCCTGCTGCAAGAAGCTGCTCCCATCACTGGCTGAACCTTACAGGGAAGCCTGGGGAGGATGATGGGAGGATCTTCTGTTGGGAAGGCCCCCCGGGCCTCATCCAGAATATGCCTCCTTCCCCTGCCAGGGACCGCCCCTCTCCCAGCTTGATCTCCTATTGTTCCCTTTCTATCGGGGCCTCACCATCCTTGCAGAAACCTTGGTCATACCAAGGACAGTCCCGGGTCTGGAAAGCTGGCTTCACGTGGAGAAAGGAACATTCCTTCTTGTTGCAATCACCTGAAAAGTCCAGCATTCTTTAAAAGCAGGCTCATCTTTAGTGCTCTTTCCATCCTCCCCAGACTGGACGGACCTTGCCCCTTGCACAGAAGCCACTTGCCTGCTGTCTGCCACCAGCCACAGAGAGGTTTTTCTGATCCTTCCAACAATCTAAGGAGGATGGATCCCAGTACTATGTGCCCAGCAGGACTGGGGTAGGAATAAGCACACCTAGCAGTGTTGAGGCAGGGCCAGAGATCTTGAAGGAGGGGCTGGAACTGAAGGCATTTGGAGGCTACCAGAGAGGAAGGAACGAGAGGAGAGGTGGGGAGGGGAGACCCAGAGTAAGCAGCTAACCATCCAAGAAGACACATCGTGGAAACAATCTGATTAAACCCTCTTGCCTTCATCGCTAGGAGACCCACGGTGCTTCCAGAACCAGGGCACAGTCCTTTTTGGTGGAAATGCCAAGAAGAGCAGAGTCGTGCCTCCAGGGGGGCACTGGGATGATGCCAGACGCAACACAGAGGGACACCTGTAGTTTCACGACATCTGCACTGTCATTGGTCTGTAGAGGGACCAGGACTCAGGTTCCCTAAAAGGAACCAGCCCTGTCGGACAGACCACTTGAGAGTTGCGGGAAGAACCCTCTTAGGTTTCTCTTAGGGGCCAGGAACTTGGAAGGAGCCTTGGGGAAGCTTCGGCTCATTTTTCACTTCATTTGAGTAGAGAAGCGGTAAAGGCTTCCAATCTCATCCTCCCTAACAATCTACAACGTGGTGCTTCTCAGAACCAAAAGGAACTTCACGATGTTCACACCATTGGCTTTCACCTGGAGAAGAGGGCCACGGATGCCACAGAGCTTTAAACCACCATCCTTCCAGGTCCTGCCGTCTCACGAATGAGGACACCAGGGCTCGGACAGGGGAAATGCCGTGGCCACGATCACCAGCCTTGCTTGCACTGACGATGGGTTTCCGTGCTGGTCGTCTGTGTGCAGCCCTTGGCAGAGCGCAGACTCCTGGCTCCGGCCTCCAGAGGAATGGAAGTGACATACCCCCTCCTCGCCCCCCTCCAGGGCTGGTGAGCATTTGACAGGTCAGGCGGTGGGAAATCACCCGCACAGGGCTCCCTTTCTGCCCCTGCCTGGATGCACGTCTCCGCGCACCCCTGACGGCCAGCAGGTGGCACCCAGACCCCACCCTCCACGCTGCCTTCCCCAGCCCGCGGCTGTGCCCAAAGACCCTGGCCCCTTTCATCCTGTGCTCCTGAGAGCTAGAGCTCTAAGGCTCTAAACAAATCAACTTCCTTGCAGGAAGAAGCAGAATCCCTTTGAGGGGCTATTAGAGATACTCATTTACTCTAAGAGCAGAAACAGAGGTTACAAACGACCGTCAATGATTTACAAGGATGCCCCTCACCGTGAGAGGTATTGGGGGGCAGAAGGGAACCTGGTCCCATCCCTGTGCCCGTCCCCAGCACAGCATCCAAGTCCCAAAAGAAAACAGAACCAAGTTTTCCTGAAGGAATGAATAAATGGCATTTTTTAAATGAAAGAGGTTTAGGCGGTGACCAAGGGGAGCGGGGCTCCAGGTAAACTTTGTCCTTCCTTTCAAAGAACACACGTGGGCAGCTGAACCCCAGCTCTGAGCGCACGGGCCATGGACTTCTGGCCTGGGAGGGGCTCTTCGAGGATGCTTTGCCTTCTTCCCACATACCCGAGACTCCCCCTACAACGCTGGGGGGAGGGGGGGACCCGCTGGCACTAATGAGGGACAGCGACCCCTGCAGCTGTCTCAGTCAGAGAGGTCTCTGGAGACTGGGCCAGCTCTCCCCTCCCCGGTCACTCTTTTGGAACACAGTCTGAAAAGCGCTAGGCTACATAATCCTTAGGGCTCCTTCCAGCTCCGGAAAGAACAGAGCGGTAGAATGGTATTGGGAAGATATTTTATGAGATCTAAAACACATTCACAGACCCTTCTTAAGGGAGAGAACACGTGGCTGTGGCTCCCCGCTCTGCAGCCCCGTGGATGACAAAAGGTGGTCCTGAGGCCAGACCTGACCACACAAGATAAGTGGAGAGGTTAGGGGGTCTGAGCCTCACGACTGTCTGCTTAGTTACCTCGCACTGCCCCTAAGAGATGCTCGTTTTCTACTTACGGAAACGATGTCAAGTTTCCTTCTAAAATAAGACTTAATAAGTAAGACAGTGGAGAGAGCAGACAATGATACTGGCCAGCAGAACAGGTGCTCTGTGTGTTGGACAAGCACTGGGAAAGTGGCTTCCAAATGCTTGTTTGGGGCTCCCTGGCCCAGACCCACCCCGGGACAGAGAGATCGCCCTTTCAAGACTTGTTTCCGGACATTCAGTCCGGGTATGTGATTAGCCAGGACTGTCCGGGGAACTATTCAGCCCCTGATTCCAGCCACACCCTCCCCTTCCCTCAGAGGGACCCGTGTGTGCCTTCGGGGCAGCAAAACAGGGACCCCCTGGGGTGCCTGGGTGGCTCAGTGGCTTAAAGCCTCTGCCTTCGGCTCAGGTCATGATC